>NC_140180.1:27744765-27907884 GCF_963971535.1 Notolepis coatsorum
CCTTAGTTGCAGAGTGCATAATAGTAAAAGGTTAACTCTTTTTTTTCTTCCTTTCATTTCAGATATTGATTGAAGAAGTGTGTTTTTAATGAGGTTGTTCTCATATCCTTTTCATTGGTCACAAGAGGTTGTCAATTATTTAATTTAGCATGAAAACACCAATTGTTTAGGTATTTCACATTTTCATAATTATTGATACACATATTCGTCTAGATTAGTCTAAATATTATAGTCTAGAAAGAACAATTTTATTCTACAGCTTTTTCTTTGCACAGTACTGACAATTATACATTGATCTACACAATATTCCCCTGAGACTTTTTAAAAGAATAAAATGTATACATCTCTGTCTCTCTCTCTCTCTCTCTCTCTCTCTCTCTCTCTCTCTCTCTCTCTCTCTCTCTCTCTCTCTCTCTCTAGTAGTGCTGGAGAGTCGACTCCTCTACAGTCTAAAGAGTAAAGAGTCACTATCTAGAGGTAGTGCTGGAGAGTCGACTCCTCTACAGTCTAAAGAGTCACTATCTAGAGGTAGTGCTGGAGAGTCGACTCCTCTACAGTCTAAAGAGTCACTATCTAGAGGTAGTGCTGGAGAGTCGACTCCTCTACAGTCTAAAGAGTCACTATCTAGAGGTAGTGCTGGAGAGTCGACTCCTCTACAGTCTAAAGAGTCACTATCTAGAGGTAGTGCTGGAGAGTCGACTCCTCTACAGTCTAAAGAGTCACTATCTAGAGGTAGTGCTGGAGAGTCGACTCCTCTACAGTCTAAAGAGTCACTATCTAGAGGTAGTGCTGGAGAGTCGACTCCTCTACAGTCTAAAGAGTCACTATCTAGAGGTAGTGCTGGAGAGTCGACTCCTCTACAGTCTAAAGAGTCACTATCTAGAGGTAGTGCTGGAGAGTCGACTCCTCTACAGTCTAAAGAGTCACTATGGGGTCAGCAACCTTTTTGACATGGAGTGCCTGTTTGAAATATAGTTGTAACTAGTGTGCCTCAACAATATTCCATGCATCGTAATTTTTTTTTCTCATAATCAGGTATTTTTAATGATAATTTTTACATTATTACATCATTATTGTTATTATTAACAATATTATTATGATGGTTGTATCAACCCTAAATCTGAGTTGGGGGGGGGGGGGGAATGCAATGCAGACAAACAGCTGCAGACAAACAGCTGCATACAGTGCGACCATTTCACTCACATTTGCCCATTCATTTTTGGACACATCACACACCATCGGTGTGTGTACTGTACGTGTGCTGTCATAGCTCCACCTACAGGCCTAATGGAGAACACCAGGATGTGAATGGAGGGTGAATGTGAGGTATATCGTGTAAATAAGTTTTGATTGATCGCAAGACTACACTGTAAAAACACTGTAAAAACTTAAAAATATGAGTTCAGTTACTGTGCATTAAGGTTTTCAGTTTTCAATCCATAATAAGTTAACAGAAAAATAAGTACACAACCACATTATTTCAACCTAATAAAACTATGTTTATTGTCATTGTTTTAAGAACACAAGTTTGACTTGGTAATACTCATATTTTGAGTAAAAAAATGGCTTTTAACATGTGCAATGTTCAATGAAATAGAAAAATAAATAATAAAATGTGTTGATTAATCCCACTGGTCACAATGGTGACCGTAATAATGTTTTTGTTATAAGGCTCTGCAAATGTTACTGAATGATGTAGCAATGTATTTCCAGCTAAATTGAAATAATAAACAAATAAAGGGTCTCAATTAAATATGTGGTAGTAAAAAGAACCTGTGGGAGAATTTCAACAAGATAAATGCGACAAACAGTGCAAAATATCTCACTATAATATTCAGAGCAAAAAAAAAAAAACGTTTTTTTTTTTTTTTTTTTTTTTTAATACTGCTGCCCCCTGTGTCTATGCAAATGCCCCCCGCGTGCCTATGCAGGCACGCGTGCCTAGGGTTGCCTACCCCTGATAGAGGTAGTGCTGGAGAGTCGACTCCTCTACCTAGAGACCATTGGGTTTAGTTTGGTACAGTGGAACCCTTTGCTGTAGCGTATAATACATCACTCCTGGATACACTCTTGTGTATGGAGTGCCTTTGTCTGTATAACTGTATAATTGACTATTTCCATTTACTGTCATACAACACTAAGAATAATGAATACTAAGTTCAGTTAACATTAGTAATTCATGCTCCCTGCATTTAATAAAACATCGGACGGACGGCCGGCCTGCGGGCCGTCATGCTACTTTGCCCTCATCTTTCAGCTTCGAGCTGCGTTTTTCCCCATCAACCAATACTGATTGATTGATTGATTGAAAACTTTATTAACAGATTGCAGAATGGGTACAGTACAGTACAGCTCAATACATACAATTGTTAAGGGGATGCAGACAGAGAAAGACTTTCGTCTTGTTTACATCAGGGTCCCCCATTTTCAATTCATCGTAACATATATGACATACATGACATACAGATAGACAGTACTGCTACATCTATACATTTATGACATACCAGATTTGCAAATACAGTACTGTTTGTGATACGAAAAGAGTCCAGAAAAAGATTATATACATTTGACGTAGAAACTGTACATTGGAGGAGGTTGGGTAGGTGGATGGGGGGGGACTGTAAATTGGAGGTGGTTGGAGGGGGGCGGGGGGTGGGGGGGGAGGGGGGGTTGGTAGGACTGGGGGGGGGGGGGGCGGGGGGGTTGGGTAGGAGGGGTGGGTGGGGGACACTGTACAACTGTACAAGCAAAACTGTACATTGGAATATTGACAAGACCATACTTGGTAATTTACTGTACATTGGAGGGGGTTGTGTTAGGACATTTACAGGGGCCAGTTTCGAATTGCAGTCTCCAAGTAGGTGTTTTTTTAGAGTGTTTTTAAAAGTGGGTAGTGATTCACATTCCTTTACAGCTTTGGGTAGGGCGTTCCACATTGATGTGGCATAATTGCGAAACGTGTTTAGTCCCTTGTTTGAGCCGAATCTGGGTTTAACATGATTTGTGGAGCTCCCTCTGGTGTTGTGATCGTGGTATTCACTGACCTTTGGGAAGTATTTTGACATGTACATGGGTACCTTGGTCATGTAGTGTATCTTGTAGACCAGGCCCATTGCAAGTTGCTGTACTCTGTCGCAATACATTGTTGGAAAGTCAAATTTTCCGCCATTCGATTGACACCATACTCGACCTATTGCAAATAACCGGCTAGCGTCATTTGACAAGACATTCGGACAAGTGACCACGTCCGGTTTGGCCTGGTCCTGAACAGACCAGTCACCTCTGATGGTGAAAATGATTGACTGTCTTTGTAGCCAATGAAATTCTGGAGCCAACGGTATCCCACGCGAGGGCTGATTGCAACGACAAAGGGGTAGAATAAGACCAACGCCGGTAGTATCGCGAGAGGTTAAGCGTTGGACTGTGACGTCAGAGGAGACACTCCAAGCTGCACTTGAATGCACAGACTGGAGTGTATTCCGTGATAACACAGCCAATATTAACGAATACACTGAAACGGTGCTTGACTTTGTCTGTACTCTGGTAGAAGAAACAATCCCCTCTACCACAATTAGAATCTACCCAAATCAAAAGCCCTGGGTAGATAAATCCGTCCGTGAGGCTCTGAAAGTGCGCACCTCAGCCTACAACACCGGGCTGGTGACAGGCAACATGGAAGAACACAAGACGGCAAGATACAACGTCAGGAGAGCAGTAATAGAGGCAAAACGGCGTTACAGGGATAAAGTTGAACTTCAGTTTGAACAGGCTGACTCTAGAGGTATGTGGCAGGGCCTCAGAACAATGACAGATTACAAAGGCACCTCCCTCAAACTGAACAGTGACATCTCCTTAGCAAATGATCTCAATAACTTCTATGCAAGGTTTGAGGCTGTGAATAACAACACCAGCCTACAAACCACGGCAATGGGGGGGGGGGAGTCTGCTGATGGAGACTCAGTGTTCAGGGTAACCGAGCATGAGGTGAGGCGGACCTTTAAAAAAGTGAATATCAGGAAGGCAGCAGGACCGGACGGCATCCCCGGCCGCGTCCTAAAGGTCTGTGCCGACCAACTGGCCCCGGTATTCACTGACATCTTTAACCTGTCCTTAGAACAGGCTGTCATCCCCTCCTGTCTGAAGAAGTCCACCATCATCCCTGTACCCAAAAAATCTACGCCCGCTTGCCTCAACGACTACCGCCCTGTAGCCCTCACCTCCATAGCCATGAAGTGCTTTGAGAAGCTAGTGAAGGGCTACATCTGTTCCTCCCTCCCCATCAACCTGGACCCCCTGCAACTTGCATACCGCCCTAACAGATCCACGGAGGATGCCATAGCCCATGTGCTGCACACAGCAGCATCACACCTGGACAAGAGGCAGGGGAACTATGTGAGAATGCTGTTCATCGACTACAGCTCAGCATTCAATACCATAGTCCCCTCCAAACTCATAGCCAAGCTCAGGGACCTGGGCTTGAACTATGACCTCTGCCAGTGGGTCTTGGACTTCCTGACGGGCAGACCCCAGGTGGTAAGAGCAGGCAACTGCACCTCCTCATCCATCACGCTCAACATAGGGGCCCCCCAGGGCTGTGTTCTGAGCCCCCTCCTCTACTCCCTGTACACACATGACTGCTTGGCACAGCGGAACAACAACACAATCATCAAATTTGCTGATGACACAGTAGTGGTGGGCCTGATCTCTGCCAACGACGAGAGGGCCTACCTGGAAGAGGTAGAGAATCTGTCACAGTGGTGTCAGGAGAACTGCCTGTCCCTGAACGTCAGCAAAACAAAAGTGATGATTGTGGACTTCAGGAGGTCGGGGGTCAAGGACTACAGCCCCCTCAGCATCGACGGGGCACCGGTTGAGAGAGTGAACAGTTTCAAGTACCTCGGAGCCCACATATCCGAGGACTTGACATGGACCACACACATTGACAGTGTTGTGAAGAAGGCACGACAACGCCTCTACTTCCTCAGGCGCCTAAGGAAGTTCCAAGTCAGTCAGAAGATCCTTAGGAACTTCTACTCATGTACAATAGAGAGCATCCTGACTGGCAACATCACCTCCTGGTTTGGGAATAGCACTGCACAAGACCGTAGCAGACTACGAAGAGTGACACGTTCAGCCGAACGCACAATTGGAGGGGGGCTTCCCACCCTCCAGAACATTTACAACAAGCGGTGCAGGGGGAAGGCTAAGAGAATCATCAAGGACTCCAGCCACCCAAACAACTGCCTCTTTGAACTGCTGCGGTCAGGCAAGCGATACCGGAGTCTTAAGGCGAGCACAGAAAGACTCAGAAGAAGCTTCTATCCCCAGGCCATCAGGCTGCTCAACGAACAATAAACACTATGCAACAACCATCAAATGCACACAGCACACACACCCACACGCACACACTCACTTAAACAAACAACACACTGCAGCACCCACTCTCCACACTTTAGATCACCTAAACACACTTTATATTTATTGGTAAAGGATTTGCACTACAACTCGTACACCTTACTGTAAATTGTACCTAAATTGTACCTCATCCCATTTCTGCTCTGCACTATATAATATTGTATATTATTACATTGCATAGTATATTGTATATTGTATGGTAACTCAGTTACTTCTATTCTGCATCGAACATTGTACATATGTCTATACTAAACACTGTGACCTCTATTTTTACTTCTATTTTACATGCTATACTATTTTATTTCATACTTATCTTGTCTAGCACAGTCTCTGGAGCGTAACAGTAAGAAGCATTTTGTATAAAAGTATTCTGTACTTCTGTATGACAACTATTAAAGAAACTTGAACCAACAAGTTCTTTGTTTTGACTCACGCGTCTGAATGAATGACAGCGGACGGCCATTTTGGATAATCATGCCGAATTATTGCCGGTACACACATTACAAAAACATGTGTAAAAGAACAATTATCAACTTTGAATCTGTACTAGATAAGACTTCAGACTATGGAACCGTTATATACTCGTACTGGCATCGCGTCCCGCTCTTAAGCCATACCAAGATATACCTCATCGCATGTACCTAGTGTACTCCATCAACGAATAAAACCAATACACCCAGCACCTGCCAAGCCCCGCCCTACTGCCGTACTATATAGTACTAGGCGTGGCCACCACTCACTCTTCCTCTATTTTCGTTTCCATCATAGCGGATGCATGACACCCTATGCAACTAGTTGATATGAAAAAGTTTAGAGAAATTAGGTTGAGTGCTTACCGAAGATTTGCCTACCCCTGAAATCTTCGCGGCATGTTCTGGCGGCGCTTGTATGGGTTCTGCGACTCTGCAGCGGGATGCATTTCGATGCTTTTCAGCGTCGAGTTCTGTAGTCTCGTTGTCTTGTTGACAGAAGACAGAGGGACAGCGTGTGAGGTGTAGCTAGCGAGCTACCTCGCACAAGGTAGGACTTGCGCCACTAGGCATTATCGCTGGTGTTAGTAAATGCTGCTTGTTGTGAGTTGTATATTTGCGCCAGGGGCAGGATGTTTGGATAAATGTCCCTCTGAGTGGATGTTTCCCAGGCTGTCCTGGAGCGCGTTGCTAATACTAAATGCTATAAATGCTGGGTCACTGTTCTACTGTTCCCCGCTGTGGGATGTCACTAGGCATGACAATGCTGGCGTTTGTGATGTGCTCGAGTTGTCCCGAGAGACAACCGAGTTGTGTATTGGCGCAAGCGGCGGGATATCTGGGTAAACGTTGTTGTTTTCCCCGTTATCCTGGAGCGCGCGGCTAACGCTATGCTATATTGGGCTACTGTTTCTGTTCTGTCTCTCTGCTACGGGAATGTCTGTCTATACTACAGTCTTCCCTCCTCTCAACCATTCATGCTGACTGTCAATCGGTGTCTACTGGGGGAGTATTGCGGGGGGGGCTTTGTTTACCTTTCATGGGTAAATGGGCTGAGGTCTAGGGCTGGTGTGCTGTTGTGAATATTATGAATGAATGCGGGACTGGTTCTCTCTGGTCCGCATCCCCTTAACGTTGTGTGCATGGGCTTGCCCATTCTACAGTATATTCGTGGTGTTAGTTCATTTATTAATTAACCCCTTCATGGTGCACACCACAGTGGAGGTTGCTGGTTGCAACCACCACTGGTGCTCCGTGTTAGCATCAGTCCTTTGCTTTTGACATGTTGAAACAGTGCCCCGCCCGGCCGACGCCATGAGGTGGGTCGGCCCGGCGAGTGGCTGGTGGGCTGCTAAAGCCTGTACCGCCACGGTATGGAATTGGCAGCGATTAGTAACTGTTTCGAATTGCTGTTTTTTCTATCAGAAAATGGTGTCTGGTGGCGGGGCCTTGAGGGCCAGCCGACGTTGACACATCGCGCGAGGTTGTTGACGTTATTAGCTTTGACCTAGCCGCAAGCTATAACCGCTCAGGGCTCCCCTCTCCGCAGAGGATCTTGGTCTTCCGCTGGAGCGCGGGCGGTATTGTCCTAGGCCCCACACCGCCTCACACTGCGCAGCCAGAAGAAGAGAGAGCACGGCCTTGTCAGTGGCGATGACGAGGCCCTCGACAGGCGGCCATGTTTTCCCCCGCCAGAGGTATCCTGGGCGTGGAATCGACAGGTGTCCACAAGGCCGACAGCCTTCGCGGCCGAGGGATCGGCCATGTTGGATGAGCTCTGCTTGGAATATACAAGCCGTCGCCGTCCTGCCGCGAGCAGCCCGCTCTCCGATCACTTCCTCCCCCAACACCAGCGGAAAAGGGGCTCTGATTGTTTCCTTTGGCTGCGGGCCGCGTGCCTTTGTTGAAGCGCATGCGGCCCCACTTTTCGCTTCTCATGGGGACAGGGGCTGACACCCAGTTGATGGCTGAGCCTGGGTCTGTCCGTGAGAATGTTGTGCTGTCAAGCGGCTCCCACACCATAAGCTGTGTGTGGTTGAGCCTGGTGTTACGTCTGTCAACTATAAGTGTTGTCAGCAGGGGGGCTCGAAACCTTTTTGAGGCACACAGTGCGGGCTTCCCCGACCTCGCCTTCGCCAGGCCAGGTATCATGTTGGTGCCTCCCACTCCTGAAAGATTGGCAGTGGTCTCGCAGGCGCGCGTGATTTGGGTGGTAGTAATATCACTGCAGGGCTACGGTGTGTAGGAACCCATGGGGGCCTCACACCTTGCAACTCCTCAGCATGTTCTGGAGGGGTGTTCAGTGGGGGAGCTTTTGTCACCTAGAACTGATGTCAGCTTCCCCCGTATCAAACCGGCCCTTTCTGTCGAGGTCCCCCCTTGGGTGCGATTGCCTCATGGGTAGTGTCAGAGTCAGATGTCCTGACACGGAACGCTCTGCTCGCACGGGTCCAGGGTTGGCTACGCACAGCGGGTGGGACCGGGCCGCCTATCTACAGTTCCTAGCGGACCTGCGCCACATGGCGGCGGTTGCGTTGGGAGTGTCATCACATATGGCTACAGCAGTACCATATGTCGAGGTGGATGGAGAGAACGCTGAGGCGGGGACTTGTATTTACACAACCCCACCCGTTTTCGGGTTTGGTACAGACCCTATTGTCAGGGTCACCAGCAGTGACAGCTCTGGTCAACGAGATCCAATCTCTGTGGACGAAGCAAGCCATCGTCGTGGTGTTTTCCTCCCGGTGTTCTCTGGTGCCTGAGAAATCGGGAGGGGGGGTGTCAGACCCATGCTGGACCTGTCCCATGGGAAGGTTCAGCATTTTTTGGATCATCTCCTACCTGTTGAACACTGTCAGGTTGAACACTGTCCTCCATAGACCTGTAGGATGCGTATTCGCATCCCCGATCTTCCATCCTAGGGCTTACCTACGCTTCCTTTGTAGGGTTAGCATATGAGTACCAGAGGCTGCCGTTCGGCTTTTCTCTGGCTCCCCGCATCTACACCAAGTGCGTGGAGGCCGCACTGGGGCCTCTGCGTCGTCAGGGGTTACGAAGTGTATTCTGCCCTGACGACGTTCTGGTCCTTGGCGGTCAAGGTGGATCGTCAGGTCTCGTACCAGGCAGGTTCCTACCAGCCTGGGGTTTGCTGTAGACTGGAAGTAGAGTACTCCTCTTCCCAGTCAACGGGTGGAGTGCTATGGGCATCCCTCTCAGAGCGTGTTGTCGACACGCTCGGGAGGTTCTGTCCTAGGACGGTTACGGCGCTGTCCGTGATACGCCTGCTCGGTATGATGGCATCTGTTCATTCCGTGGTCCCTCTTGGCCTCCTCTTCACCCCAGGAGGAGGTTACGGAGGTGGTTTTTTTCCAGTATGGAAATAGACCCGGTGAGAGGCAAGTGGAAGCGGCTACAGTTCCCGTGTCAGTACTGGGGGACCTCGCCCCTGGGGAGGGCCTGGGGTCCTCACCAGGGGGGTCCCCATGGGCAGTAGGCTGTCACATGTCACGTTTTTCACCAACACCTCCCTCGCTGTCGGGCCAACGCAGTAGGGGGCAGCTGGCAAGCCATGCTGCCCGGTCTGCGCTACGTTCAATGTGTTGGTATTGAAAGCGGTCCTTCTGGTCCTCAAACGGTGTTGATCAGGACGGACAATACGACGTCAGTGTCGTATATCGACAGACAGGGAGGAGTACGCTCCCCCATCTGCACCGGGCAGCGGGCGGCTGGCTATGGGCATTCTCCATCTGCGCGGCCTGAGGGCTCTCCACATCCCCGGCAGGGTGAATGTGGGTACAGGTGTAATGTCGCGGGCGGTCCTCACCCTGACGGGTGGGGATTACGTCCGGACATAGTCAGGCAGGTCTGGGACCGATGCCGTGCCGCCTAGGATTCTTTCCCCCATACATCTGTTAGGTCAGTTGTTGGGGCGGGTACGTTGAGGAGCGCAGGTCCTTGATCCTGATTGCGCCGGACTGGGGCGCAGATGTGTGGTTCCCGGTCCTGATCCAGCTCTTGGTATCCCGTCATGGCATGTTCCTTGGTCATCACGGGCCCTCTCTCAAGCGCACGGGTCTCTGTGTTAGTTCCCTGTGCTGGGCCAGCTGCTGGTGGGTTGGCTGGTGAGAGGGTGAGTCTGGAGAGGATGGATCCTTCTGTGGTTGGTACCATCCGGAACGCGCATGCTCCCTCCACTATCGCAGGTTACGCGGGTAGGTGGCGTATTTTCCAAGAGTGGTGTAAGGCCACCCTCTTGTGAAGCGTTTCCTGCTTGGCGTTTGACGCCTTAAGCCGGTGAAACGCTCTTTGGCTCCGAACTGGGATCTTCAATTGGTCCTCGTCGGTTGTCCTTGGCCCCGTTTGAGCCTCTTGAGCAAGCGCTGTTGGAACGGCTGTCGTTCAAGACTGCGTTCTTGCTGGCCATCACTTCCGCTAAAACACGTGGGTGTGCTTTGTGCTCTCTCGGTACGGCCAGAGTGCCTGTCTTTTCGTTCCAATAGCGGTGCCACTCTGCGGCCTAATCCAGCCTTTGTGCCTAAAAATATCCGGAGTTCTTTCCGCTCCAGGGATATTATGGTTCAGGCGTTTCATCCGCCTCCTCACGCTAGCGAGTTGGAGGCGGGCCTTCACCTGTCATGTCCGGGCTTGGGGGTTTACCTCAGCCGTACTCAGGGCCTCAGGGCTACCGATCAGCTCTTTGTCTGTTATGGTGGCTCTCGTGCTGGTAAGGCACTGTCGAAACAGCGCCTGTCCCATTGGTTGTGCGAGGGCATTGCCCTTTGCTTCACGTTGGCCGGGTTGGCTCCCCCTGGGGGCGTCAGGGCGCACTCCACTTGTGGGGTGGCGGCCTCTGCCACTCTCCTGGGTGGGGCCTCGGTGGAGGACATCTGTGCTGCGGCTTCATGGTCCTCACCGGGTCCCTTCGTAAGGTTTTACCTCATGGACATGACCGGGGGTTCTGTCTCCCAGGCGGTTCTGAGGTCTGTGGCCTCTCCTGCTTCCCGTCCTTTGGTAGGGTAGCAGGCGTGTGTGGGTGTGGGCCACAATGTGTTGTGTCACACGTGGTTCCGCCTGTGCTGTGCGTTCAAGAGGTTCTAGTTCCCTCTTGTTCGCGCTCGGTGGAGTTGACTGCCGCCCCCTCTTCATTAGGAAGAGTGGGGTGACGGGACTCCCCTCCCCCCTGATGTGGGCTTACGGGTCCTCAGGGGGTGCATTTGTCGGGCCTCGCGTCCGCTCTACCCCATATCTCGGTATGGCTTAAGAGCGGGACGCGATGCCAGTACGAGTATATAACGACAGGTTATGTATATAACCTAGTTATATGAGTACTGGCTAAGCGTCCCGCTCTTAGCGTGCCCTGAGTTCCCTTGGGGAAACTTTTCTTTGGAAACGATTTTCCGAGGAAGAGTGAGTGGTGGCCACGCCTAGTACTATATAGTACGGCAGTAGGGCGGGGCTTGGCAGGTGCTGGGTGTATTGGTTTTATTCGTTGATGGAGTACACTAGGTACATGAGATGAGGTATATCTCGGTATGGCTTAAGAGCGGGACGCTTAGCCAGTACTCATATAACTAGGTTATATACATAACCTGTCGTTATGTTTTCCAGCTCCTACCTCTCAGCAGCTATAACTCAAAAACAGGCATCTGGCAACAAGTTAACAAAAACGTGAGTAAACAAAACTTGTATTTCAGTGTGTTCAAACCTCTGTAACTCTATTACATTAGCACATTAGCACAGAGTGATTCTTGTTGTGGAAGAAGGTTCAGAATGTTTCCATTCAAAAGAGACCAGACTGCATGTGCTATAAGTGGTTCGAGAATAAATCACAAATTATTTTGGGTATGCAATCGTCAGGCATGTTATTCAAAACTAGCCCCATTTTCCCCCTGATGGATAAGAGGTTAAACCCAAAACCGAGTGGGACCTTTTAGTTTGTCCAGGCGAGGTGGTGAGTGCAGCTGTGTCAGTCAGTTTGTCTAGGAAATGGCTATTAGGCTACTGGTAAGGGGACAAGACGAGCTATATCACATAATATTTTCCAGCATTGTTTAAGCCTGCTTTTTGGGCACATTACAGATTTAGTTTTGTCTATGATAGAGATGGATTAAACAGCGACTTGTATGCAAGGTATATTCAAGCGCCAATACATTTAACGTTATGGGTCAGTTTGAATCGCCTCAGTCTGTTACCAGCACAAGGAGAGATCCGGGCAGGCAAAATCAACTCCTTCTCCCCAAAGTATTTACACAAAACAACCCCTGCATTTAGATTCCGACAGGGAGAATTCCATAACCAAATCCTTAATGTTGTTATTTATAGCACACTATATTGTTTAGGTTTAGGTTTACTTTATTTGTTCAAGGGGGACAGCGTACATTAACTCATCCAGCACCATCGCTTAATGAGCCAGGGGGCGCTAGAACACCATCGCTTTAATCAATGGGGAGACTGCGAGATTTGCGAGTGCTTAAAATATATCTTATATTATAGATATGGGTCTAATACACCCGTCGATTGTCAGTGAGTTGCTTCCAGTCAACATGCACAAAACAGATTGTTTTTTCATCTGTACATTTCCTTTTTTATACCGTTTTGAATATGAGTACAGTTTTGGTGATTCTTAGTAATCCCAGGAAAAGACGCAATAATAGCGTTTTAGTGGAATACACTAAACACGTTGTCATTTTTTGCCTGATTATCGAATCTTCCTGAAATCAACGCTAGATTATGATTATTATCCTTCCTCGTGCATACATGAAATGGCCCTCATAGCGCGGCACTCCCCCCCCCCCACCTCCTGCACCCAACGGTAAACAGCCACACACACACACACACACACACACACACACACACACACACACACACACACACACACACACACACACACAGACAGCTTCGATCACGGTAGAAAGAAATATCAGATCAACGCAAGATTTTATATATAGAGTCCTTACCTGGTCTCTGATGTAATGCAAAAGAAATAATCCAATTATCTGATCGCCATTCCAAATACTGCTCGTGGAAGTCCGTCCCACATTGCCCGGCATTGCATATGAAGGGGGGGGTCAGCATCGCAGATGTAACGTTGTAAACGCTAGTCCTGCCGGAGTATCAGATCGGCCCAGAAAAGAAACTACACCATTTCTAATAGAGTGCAATACCGGCTGGAAGGCGTAGGCGGCGGTATTTGCCCTTTTGCAAGCTCAGACCCATTCCCGATGATAATCAGGCTGGATGGATGAAAATGAATGGATATAGCTAATAAAAGAAATAACGATTAAAACCCGACTTTTATCGTGATTGGCGCTGAACGGTTGGTGTGTTAACCCGACTTTTTCCGTGATTGGTGCTGAATGAGTTAATAAAACATTTTAAAAACGTAAATGCACCCAATTTTTGCCAAAAGGCTAATTTCCATTGTCAGTGCCCCTGCCAGAAGGTACAGGCTAAAATCCTGTGTAAAAAAGGGTTAGCAATACAAACAGAATAAAAGCAAGATAAATAACATTAGAATAAAAACACAAACAAAATAGTAGAACATACGATAGGGATACATGGATACAGGGCACAATACAGTCATGGACACAAGGACAGAGCACAACATGACATATTAGAAGACCCAGGCATAGACAAACGCACCATATCCACACATACAGTGTACACACACACACACACACACACACACACACACACACACACACACACACACACACACACACACACACACACACACACACACACACACACACACACACACACACACACACACACACACACACACACACACACACACACACACACACACACACACACACACACACACTCACACACCTCAGTGTTGACAATGCTGGTTTTCAATGAGCCATTCCTTAACCCTGAACTTGAATGAGTGATATGATGTGGACACTCTAATTGTTTGAGGTATTGAGTTCCATTGGTGGGATGCTCTAAATGAAAAGACGGCCTGGCCAAATGCACTTTTTTTAAAGGGATTGTACAGTCCCCCCTTGCCACAACTCTAGTATTCCTGGTTGAGGCAGACTTGAGGTTGATGAAACCAGACAAAGGAGGAGGAGCCATATGCAGCCCAATGCAGTCACAGGATATGTTATTCCAGTGCATAACGTCAAGCCACAACGTTAATATTTCCTCTCATAGTCCCTTCAGCAACAGGTCATTTCTGAACTTGGAACAGACACGAGGCAGAATTGTCAAAGAATTATCCAACACATTCATTATATAGGGCTAGGCTGCACTTCTAGGTCTACACAGAGGGATGGACCTCCAGAGCAAAGATACCAGACTGCCGACAACTCTTTGATTACACCGGAATGAGAGCAAAAAAACGTCTTCAGGCACGCCCCCTTATGAGAGCCACCTATAATGAACAAATAATTTGTCAAGTAGATCTGATCTTGTATCTTGTTTTATGTTCCCCGCACACACACACGCTCACATATGCACACTTACATTCACTTCACTTCACAAGGACCACAATGGAAACAAGCTCTAGGGCTTTATTGTGTTTTTATCCTTTTGATCAATATTCTTTGTATTGTATTGCACAATCCTTGTTTTATTGCTTCAATAAAGACATCAACCAATCAATCAATAGACAAGTATGTGTTCCTTATGCTTTCAGCTCAATGCATTGAAGGAAAACCTTTATTGGTTGCCGCACCCACCCTCTGGAACTCCCTCCCTCCAAATATCCGTAGTGCTTAGTGATGCACAATATATCGGCCGCGGATATAATATCGGACGATATGGCCGTTTTTTTAGACATCGGTATCGGTCCGATATCAAGATAGGGCCGATATGGACCGAAATTTAAAAAAAATCAAAGTATTAAAAATAAAATGTAATTATTTTTTTTTGTACATGTTTTGGCCTCAAATAGTTTCAAAATATCAGTCATTTCTGAAAATAAGTTACAAAAGTAAAAAAAATTATGCGTTTTGGAAAATAGCTCTTTATTTGATTATCATAAAAAAGTGTTTTCTACTGGCGGTTAGGTGGCCGAGCGGAGATTGCGTTCGTCACCAACCCCGGAGCTGTGAGCTGGATTCGCCTGTTCGAATCCAACTCACAGCTCCGGGGTTGTCACCAGCTTGGCTGGCCGTCCGCACTAATACAATTGGCTGTATTAGAGGGTGGGAGAAGCTGGCGGGGTGGGTCCGGGTCGTTGTAAACAGCGACTCCTACAGTTCGGTCGGGGCGCCTGCTAAGCGCGGATAGGACCTGAGGGGGATAGTGTGGTCCTCCCACACGCTACGCCCTCTCAGTGAGAATCCGCGCTGCCAGGTGAAAAGAAGCGGTGATTGGCTGGACGTGTGTCGGAGGAAGCACGTGATAGCCTCCACTCTCCCAGATGATCTGACTGTGGGGGGTAAGTGCGCAGCGACCAGGAAGGGATTGGGAATTGGCATACGACTAACATTGGGATGGGAGAAAATCAGAGGAAAAAAATGGAGGGGGAAAAAGATCAAAAAAAAAAAAAAAAAAAAATGTTTTCTATACAGAGATATCGACATCGGTAAATATCGGTATCGGCCAGAACAGCAATATTAATATCGGTTATCGGTATCGGCCACAATTTTCACATCGGTGCATCACTAGTGCTACATCAACAAACTGGTCAGACTACTACTTGACCTGAACCCCAGAACCCACCTCACCCCTGCCCACTTTGCCAACCTAGGATGGCTTAGAGTAGACGACAGAGTACAGCAACTTGCAATGGGCCTGGTCTACAAGATACACTATACGACCGGGGTGCCCATGTACATGTCAAAATACTTCCCAAAGGTCAGTGAATACCACAACCACTACACCAGAGGAAGCTCAACAAATCATGTTAAACCCAGATTCGGCTCAAACAAGGGACTAAACACGTTTCGCAATTATGCCACAACAATGTGGAACGCCCTACCCAAAGCTGTAAAGGAATGTGAATCCCTGCCCACATTCAAAACCGCTCTTAAAGAGCACCTACGGGAGGCTGCAATTCGAAACTGGCCACCGTAAATGCCCAAAACCCCCACCACCTCCTAATAGACAGTCTCCTCACCACCGCATGTATATATTCCCTCCCTGCCGTATGTATATTTCCCTCCCACCCACCCACCCCCTCCTAATGTACAGTCCCCTCCCCATCATATGTATATACTCTGTCAGGATCTAGGGGTAACAGTACTGTATATTTGAATACCGTTATGTCACAAATGTATCAGTACTAAATACCTATATGTCCCTATGCCATAAATGTCATGTATGTTGTGTATGTCATAAATGTCTATATGAATTGAAAATGGGGGACCCTGATGGAAACAAGACAAACGTCTTTCTCAGGTCTGCATCCCCTTAACAATTGTATGTATTGAGCCGTACTGTATTGTACCCATTCTGCAATCTGTTAAATAAAGTTTTCATTCATTCATTCATTCATTCATCCCTGCACTCTTTCAAATCCCAACTCAAAACCCACCTCTTTAACCAATTTATGATGATTTCCCTCTTTTCTTTTTTTTCTTTCCTTTTTTACTTTGTTGTTACGTTGTTCCCCTGATCCCCTTCCCCTAGCTGCCCCCTCCTGTTAAGCGCCTTGGGTCTCCTGAAAGGCGCTATATAAATCTAAGATATTATTATTATTATTATTGAACCTGAACTGTACCGAACCAGAAACGTGACGCCAAAACCGGTATATGAAACGAACTGTGATTTTTTTACAAGTAGTTATAACAAATGCTTGGTACCGTTGTGTGGAAAATATTATAAGGCTTGAGAATGATTTAGTTGATATTGTATTTACTACTTGTCATTGATGCCTGTGATCCATGGACCACCCCTAATTAATGTAATTATGATTTTTTTGACCTTTCAATAAATACAAGACATATTGGTTGAACTCTTGAACTCTAACCTGTGTCTAATGATTCATATTATTCTGTTTTGATCCTGAACAACGGACCAGTTTAAGGTGTATCCAAAATCACCCACAGTTGGATTCGGGGGTAAATCCTTTTAATTTCAAAGCATTTCAAATGATTGTTAAACGTATTTCTGTGGTTTCGTCTACCAATCAAGGTATGATAAATATCTGAAATCAACGTTTTCTTTCACTGCGTCTCGTGTAGCCACGTCTCAACAGTTCTCACAGCAAGTCTTGTGCATCTACCTCTAACAGAACATATTTCCGCAGGGCTTTATCTGAACATACTGGATATAGTCATTAGGTACACAGTCGATACTGTGTGTATATCAGCTGATTGAATCAAATCAACTGATATTGTTCGGTCGGGCAGAAGGTGCCTTTCTGTTATGCCAATAAATAGTTTTTAGCTCTTACTGTTTTCCTGCGGAACGTGTTGCTCGTTGGGGTGATCAATGTGATGCTGATAACCGCTGGGGCTGAGGAGGAAAAGTGGAAGCTGAAGAGCACGCGCATCAGTGAAGATTGTCAGAGCCAATTTGTGACCGTCTGAGAAGTTGCGTTCGACCCTTTTCACATAGCTACCGTAGGTGTGTTACGATCTCACAAAATGATATTGAAATTCTCGAGAACTGAACTTTCGAAAATGATTTCAGTCAAAATCGCTGCCGGCCATTGAAAGTGGAGGTAGAATTCTAAGATAGAATTCTGAGGAAAAATAACATTCCCAAAACACCTTAACGCCTGAGGGTTGAGTTGTGAAGCATAGTTGCTTGCCTTTGATCCGATTAAGGCCGCTTGGTCCTCGCTGATGGAGAGGTGCAACAAACACTATTTGTTCATTTTGAAGGCCCTTATTGGTAAGCTACCTCCTTGTATGTATCATTATTGGAATTTTGGTACCTATGGCACCTGTTCTAGTGACTGGTCCTTAAGGTCCCCAAGAGTTTGCTTGGAACAGGGTAAATCTGCATTTGGCTATGATGCCTCTATGGAATTAACTCCAACAGTCCTTAAAGCTTGAGATTATCCCAGCTATTGCAGAGTTTAAAACCTTGATCTCCAACCTTTGTCAATCAAGTTGTACGTGATTGTTATCCTTACTTGTCTTATTGTTGTGATTTGATATGCTGTGTGATTTTATTAGCCTTTTTTTTTTTTGCTTAACTCTGTATGTACACTCAACGTGACTGTAAATGAGGGAAACCTCAGTTGCCTTTTGAGTTTAAATAAAGGTTTGAAATTAAATGAAAATTAAGACCAGAGAGGATAAGGCTATGCACTGACTGGAAGAAAGCACCAGGTTAAGTGCCAATAATGTTGATTCCTACAGTGATTTCAAAACAAGTGCACCGCTGAATCACAGTTTAAGTATAACCATTGTATGATTGAGCACAGACTCTACCATTACAACAATAACACTCTGTAATGTCCATTCCCTAATGAGTCTTTAAGTATCCGGCTAAGTTAATATTTGAAGATTAAGAAAGAAGAAATAGCAGACCAGCATCAAAAAGCTGATCAACACCAGCTGATGAAACATAAAGAAACCGCCACACAACCATTTTGCTCCGACTTATCAGATCAGTGTCCACAGATCTCTGCTCTGGTCAGTACCCGGCGTCTCCATCGTTAAGAGGATCATAGAGAGAGTAGACAATCAAACTGGAGAGAGAGAGAGAGAAACAACAGGACGTAGATGGACTATAGGTCCTCCTGTCTTATCTGTTATCTGTGCAACACTGTACCCTGGAAGGAACTATGGGAAAGTGGCAGGAAAAAGGTGGGTCCATTGTCCCGGCATCCTGGCTCGCCCCTCTGCTACGCTATTGTTTGACCATAAGCCTTTTCTTTCCTCTCCATATGATTATGTGGGAACATCCTCCCCCTGATAGGATCAGAATGGACAGATTTAACCACCTGTCCAGGAGAATCAGTGCCATTAAAAATTAAAATGATATAGAGGCAAGGCAATAGTTTTCGAGTGAGAATTCTCAATCTGAAAATGGTGACTGTAATGTAATGTGATATCGTGATCAATTAGTAACAAAGTAACATTGGCCAAGCCACGATGACTAATCTATTAGTATAAAAAAAGAAAGTGTGATATAGTGAGTGATATATTACAATAGATGATAAGGAATATACTGTAGGTGTTTGATAACAAGACATTACTGAATAATATTTGTAGGTACATTACATTTAAAGGGGTGTCTGAAATGCAGTGCCCTAGGACAGTTTGTTCTGTGCTAATGAGCACTAAGTAATGAGAGAAGTTTCCCCAGCCTCTTAATCTGTAATGCCACATTAATGCACAGCTCCAAAGAGAATGAATGGGAGAAAATAAAGGTACATTTCATGAACTGCCCTGGGAGAGAGGTGTTCGTGTTCAC
The DNA here is from genome assembly GCF_963971535.1 of Notolepis coatsorum. NCBI lineage: Eukaryota > Metazoa > Chordata > Actinopteri > Aulopiformes > Paralepididae > Notolepis > Notolepis coatsorum. The sequence continues at coordinate 27,763,977 of NC_140180.1, forward strand.
AAATGCTTACTGGAGCGTCAATCAGTCCACTCTTAAGTTGAGCTGTATTGCGATTAATTGTGGTACTGTGTCAAAGTCAATGGGTAGTACTAGAGCATGACAACACAGTAACACTGACATTGTTAACTCTTTCTCTGCCAACAACAATTAAACTCGTTATTGGCCGCCAATCGTTGAACGCCAATGAGTATACTCGTTATTTGATCGTTATTTCTTTTATTCGCTATTTCCATTCATTATCTATCCAGGGAGCCTGGTGTTATCATAGGGAATGAGTCTGAGATTGCAAAAGTCCAATACCACCGCCTGGTAGGATGCGGCCGGTATTGCACTTCCTTTGAAACTCTGTATATTGGGCTGTGTGTCGATTATATTGGTCCGGGCGGACTTTTCTAATAACCAGAACCTAGGGCTTCACCCGATCGCATTGAATCGTTTTCGGGACCCCCGATTCATTATGCTGTGGTGGGTTATGTTGTGGGCCAAATGGACATACGATTACCAGATGGCAATCAAATAATTGGAATATTCTTTTTGGAATTCCACCGGCCACAGGTAAGAGCATTGAGGGAGCCTGTGTTATCATTGGGAATGAGTCTGAGTTCACAAACGTCCAATACCGCCGCCTGCCGCCTTGCGGCCAGTATTGCACATCCTTTGAAACCCTCTGGCTTGGGCTGTGTGTGTCGATCTAAAAAGTCCGGTCCGGGTTTTCCTTGTCGGGCAGGACAAGCGTTTATAACACATGGATTGAGAAGAATCAAGCACTCCCGGTTCATGTTCTTTGGTGGATTATGTTGGCAACGCGATCGACATCAATACTTGGAATGGCGATCAGATCATTGGAATATTCTGGTAAAGGCTACATATGGTATCAATCTTGCGTTGATCGAAGAATCCCTTCCCCGCGATCCGAACGTATGTGTGTAATGTGTGTGTGTAACGTATTCCGTTGGTGACGAGTGAAGCATAGAAACCCCCCCCGCCCTTTCATGCATTCATGATGAAACATAATACCGATAATATAGCGTTGATTTCAGATTGATTGTTGATACAGGTGAGAAACGCCACGTTTTTAGTGAAATGCACTAAACGCTGCAGCGTTTTCTGGGATTAGACAGGAATACTCTAAAACTATACTCATATTCACCACGGTATAAAACGGGAATGTATGGATGAAACATTTATTTCTTTTTCACAAATTGAACGATAGATACTCGATGTCAAATGGGCAATAGTTTTATATCCATAGCTATAATATAAAATATAGTTTGAGCCATGCAAACACCACCATGTATCCCTATTCTTTAAAGCTGTGGCCTTCTTACCACACGGTAAACAGCGACCTCTGGCGCTGATTGAGTTAAGGGTTCATATTATAATCAAACATGTTATTATTGTACATTAGTCATTTACCAATCCTGACATTATGAATCTCTTACCGACCTAATTTTACCGATATATAACAATATAAGATAAGATATTCCTTTATTGATCCCCTTGGGGAAATTCAGGCATCAGCATGGGTGAGGGGGGAGGGGAGGTACAGGTAGTAGAAGACATTATACAGGTCATAGAATTATAGTACAGTGGAGAAGTAAAAATGTTAATTATATGTTAGGTGTGGTGGAACCAAACTCATCAATTAGGTCATAAACGGATAGTCATGATCAATATAGGTTTAATAGTGAAAGCACATAATAGGTAAATGTAGGTTAAATGAGCTTGGGCTAAGAGGAGTGCTCTCATCGTGGCCAGCTGGGAGACACTGAGGGAAAGAAGGGGCTCATTTCCCAAAATGTTGGCGTGTTCTTTTTGGGGAAACCGAAAATGATTCCTCCACATGGGTGTTCCTCCTGGCTGTTTCTGTCTGAACAACCAATTGCACAGTGAAAGACAAACATGTTGGCAGACAAAGTCTCATGGCCAGTACAGAGAGACTCAAAAGAAGCTTCTATCCCCAAGGCCACCAGGATGCTCAATGACTCTATGCAACACTAACCCATCCATTCTACATTCATTGCACACGCATCCACATGCACACACTCACTTTAAGACAAACACTCAACTTTAACATTCAATTTAGACTCTAAACACTTTTTTAACACTACACCATATTTTATCTTTTTATTGCTTAATTTTATTACTTTAAAATATTTTCACTACATCCCTACCTCAATTTGGCACTGGTACTTTTTTTTTTATTGTGGTTTAATTTCTGAAGATGGAGGGTAATGTGATAATGTAGCGTTACTGTGATATGGATTGTATTCCACCTTTTATTTTATTATCTGTCCGTTATTGTCTGTCCATTAATATTGCACCGAAAACAACCAAATCAAATTCCTTGTATGTGAAAACTACTTGGCAATAAAGACCTTTCTGATTCTGATTTCAGGTTATACTCCTGAGCCCACTGAACCCATTTCCATGTATGTACCTACATGACCATAGTGGAGTCACTTTGACTCCAAACAGTTCCCACTGAACCCCACGTCCACTCTGCACTGGTTTTGATGCTTGGTTCATCAGGGACGTCAGCTTTGCTAGATATCTTTCTTTTTTTGCAAATAGAATTACATTAAAATTTTTTTTTTTACTATTTGGGTTTCCTTTTTTCCCCTCTAACAGGTAGATGATCAAGATGGTTTAGTTGCATCAGAGAGAGAGAGAGAGAGAGAGAGAGAGAGAGAGAGAGAGAGAGAGAGAGAGAGAGAGAGAGAGAGAGAGAGAGAGAGAGAGAGAGAGAGAGAGAGAGAGCAAGAGAGCGATGGAGTGATAGAGCGAGAGAGCGAGAGAGAGAGAGAGAGAGAGAGAGCACTGCGGTGTGCAATAACTGTCAATTAATATTAGCCAATGCCAGGGCTAAACCTGGATCAAGTCTGAAAAAGTTTCTTTCAATGCAAATCTCCACTAAAAGCAATGTCTTGGTCTCAGGCTTAGACTAATCCCTGTCAGCTCTCAATGATCTACAGCTCCATTCCAATCTGACCTCCTTCATCCTAAACCTATTCATGCAGATCTGACACATATTACTGATGATAACAGATCCACTTTGCCCCTGACAGGGAATGTGGAATTTTTCCAAAATGAACACTCCAACCCATTCAGGTCTTCCATTGCGCCTGCCAATGAGAGGGGTATGGGGTCATTTAGAGTGATGAGAGCATCAGACCATCTACAATACTTACCACAGATACTAGTGTACATTGAGGTGAGCCTGCCAATCTCTGTTACCTACTGCATGTCAAACTGCCCACCTCGGGAGTAGAGGTGTATCTTTTGAACTCGCACCGCTGTCTCCTAAGCCGAGCCCTTTGGATATCCCCACCCGGTATTATTATGGCACCTCCAATAAAAATGCTTTTGTTTACATTTTCTCTCTCTCTCTCTCTGCCCCTCTTCCTTCTCTGTTATAGTTTTGCTTACAGCATTATGCTGCGTCCTGCCGCTCTCCCGCTGAATATTAACGACTCCTATGCTAATGGTTTTACACCGGCTGAGGTCGACCAGGCTCCTCCTCTGAATGTTAATCCACCGCCTCATTTGCATACGCTTAAGTGTCAAATTCCCCCACAAATCATTGCAGCGGTCTCTGTGCACTGAGGCCAGTGCCCCGAGCGACAGCACAGAAACAATGTGGCCACATCGTGCACATAGCATCAAATCCAAATCAAAGCCTGTTTAGATTGCCAGGTCACAGTGGGTTCACTGTATGTAAAATGAAGGTAATAGGATAGCGGGCAGCCTTGTGTAGAAATGCTTCCTGTCAGGTAATGGGTATGAATAGGCCAGGTAACAAGGTTGGAATAGAATCACAGCTAACAAGTAGTGTTTAAGCTACAGTACAGTTGTCAGTTCAGAGGTGAACGCTGATTCCAGATTAACACAGGCACACATTATCACAATTCTAAACAGAAGCTACTTAGGGTTGTAAGACAGCAGGTTCACAATGTACCGGTAGCTTGTGCTTTTGTTGTAGGCGCCATTCATACTAGTGAGAAATGTCGTCCTTTTCCAATCCGTGGTGAGTCTCTTCTTATCCCGGACTCAAGAACCATGACTCCAGCTCCTAACAGCGCGCCAGTCGGATGCGCTACAGATCCGGCCAATTCAAAAGGGTGCTCTTGAATAAGACAACAGACGGTATTTCTACTGGAGGATTGAGTTTAACCAACCTCTTCGAATTCTGTTACTCTTCTCCAAAAAGTGGTGTAATATGGGGGCTTAGGCAGTGACCTGGGAAGAACTACTCAGGAGAGAATGACATGTAAATCAGCGACTCATTTTAGCTGCATATCCCGCCAACAAATACACCCATAAAGTATAGTAAGAGCTGCTCTGTCCTTAACATAATCCTGGCATGACATCAGACATCTTTGTTGTTGATCTAACTGCCACATGATTGGCAACCTAGAAATCACATACACTGTTTTCTATGTTCAAAACGTCATCAGAACCCAAGAACAGAACGAGATGGACATTGCATCCTTCATGATACGGTTGGTTGGTCTTCTCTAGCAGAGAGGCACAACATTGGCTACTGGTTATTTTCAAGGCCCTTATTGGTAAGATACCTTCTTTATGTCGCAACATTGCTGGAATGGAATTGTAGAACCCATGTGATCCATTCTAGTGACTGGCTAGTTCTTAAGGTCCCTATGTTTCCTTGGAACATGGCAAATCTGCATTTTCCTTTGATGCCCCTATAGCTCATGGAATGACCTCCAACACCCTCTAAAGATAGAGATGTTCCCCTCTGTTGCAGAGTTCAGGACCTTGATCTCTAACCTCGTTCCGTCTTGACATGTTGTTGTGACTTCATATGCTGCTGTTTATGATGTATTTTCTGTATGTAACTCGTTGTCTGTAAATGAGGGACACCTCAGTGCCTCACAAATATATATATATATAATATTTTGTTATTAAATGAATGTTGAGATGCCATGATTCAACACCTGTTCATATGATCACTGAAAGGCAAATTCGTATTAGTTGTATTCCAAAATTCTGAATCAAATTGACTAAACTGCTATGTTTAAAAACAATGTCTCAAATCTGTTCGTTGCCAGTATTTTTAGCAAAAAAACAACAAAAAAACAACAGGAAATAGATCGACAACAGCTGCTACTGTAGGCGGCAAATGCTGATGAAATATTCAAGAAAATGTCCAACAGGGCTATTCAGCTATTTTCTCTTTATGGGATCCAGATTATTTTCCCCCCAGAAACATTTCAAACTTCCTGTTTTGGAACAACAGTGGCCTGACCCTGCAGTGATACTGACACGGCCTTGTTCAAAATGTGCACTGAATTTAAAAGCCATTCTACAGCGAGAGGAACGGGGAGGCTGCGTTTTCCTTTTCTTCTGTGCCTCTATGATAAAAAAAAAAATGAATGGAATGACCCTTAAGGCATGTGTCCTCATCCAGGTATACAGTAGTTGACCAGCCTTGCTCTACAGGAAGTAAACAGATTCACTATTGCCACATAGTATTGTGAAGGACTTTCACTGTTTGAAGTGATTCCCCCCCCTTCAAAAATGTTTTCTTTATATACTGGATATATATATATATATATACATTTTACAGGTGGAATAGTTGTTTAACATAGCATAATTACAAACTTGCTTAAAAGCATGAACTGCTCATACAGCACGTCTTGCCTGCGTTACAAACGTAGGCATTTAGTCTCCTGCAGTAAAGACGTTTCTTCTGCCTCATTATGTTCACCACCTGCTTTCTAATCCAACAATAACTACACGAGAAAAGAGACGACGTGTCATGTGGTGTCGGTGTCACAAGAAGACAAAGATACTCTAATCTAATTGTAATTTGCCATTCAGTCTGAGATGAAGGGTATAATGTGAGGCTGTGTGCTGTGCTTACGAGTTTGTGCGTGAGAGACAAGCGCTGTGTTGGTTTATCCACGCGTGTTGAGTGGTGCACATAAATGCATGTTTGTCAGCCCATGCAGTTTGTGTATGAATGCATACATGCATCTGTGTCTGCATTTTTACTGTGAACGCAACGCAATTGGGTGCATGTGTGTTCACGAGTGCATGTGTGTGTGTGTGTGCATGCATGAATGTGTGTTCGTGTGTTTTCATGTGTACACGTGCGTGTGCGTAATCATGTGAGCTTGCACATGTGCCTGTGTGTTGGTGTATGTGTGTGTGCGTGTATATATGTGTATGTGTGTGTGTGTGTGTATGTGTGTGTGTGTATGTGAGAGTGTATGTGCGTGCGTGCACGTGTGTGTGTATATATGTGTATGTGTGTGTGTGTGCGTGTATGTGTGTGTATATATATGTGTACATGTGTGTGTGTGTGTGTGTGTATGTGCATGCGTGTGTGTGTATGTGCGTGCGTGTGTGTGTGTATAAGTGTGTGTGTGTATGTATATGTATATGCGTGTGTGTGTGTGTGTGTGTGTGTGTGTGTGTGTGTGTGTGTGTGTGTGTGTGTGTGTGTGTGTGTGTGTGTGTGTGTGTTGTGTGTGTGTGTGTGTGTGTGTGTGTGTGTGTGTGTCCTGTGCACAAGAGTGCATGTGTGTGTGTTGATCGTACAGTGAAGAGTTGCCGTCTGGCTGGGTGAAGTACAGGAGTTGAGGTCTGCTGGGGCTCGGGCCGGTCTGCATGAATAATGCATCACGCTGTGCCATTGCATCTCTCAGCAACGTTGCCTTGGACTTCTTAAAGTTGCAACTCCTCCTCAAGAAAGTCAGCATCTTCCAGCTGCCAAACAATGACTCACAGATCTGAGCGTTTAGAGACTCATCAGTCTCTCAATGTGATTTCCAAAACAAAGACTTAACACTCCAGTAGGTCATACTAATACAGAAAATAAAACGGTATTTCCTATTGATTTGATGTATTTGATGCTACGTTATAAATAATAACGCTTCTTGTGTATTTTTTATACAGCTACCACCACAACTGAGAGACAGTAGGGAAACAGGTCAGGCTGTTATATGATATTGATGCTGTCGCTGATGGTTTAAAAAGTTACGTTTCAAGTTGAAACAACAACAACAGTTCGATTGAACGTTGGATGTGTTTTCTCACTAAAAGCGAATACCATTAGGACCAAAACGTAGGTCCAGTTAGGACATGATCAGGAACTGCAATGAGAACTGGACGTCTCAGGTGAACTTTTCATCTGCAGATACACATATTAATGATCATTGAACAGATGCTGAAGACAGAAGCTTATATATTATACAGTTATAGTTCAGTATGGATGACACTGTAGCCTATACCTACTGATGCAATTCAGAACAAAGTTTAGACGTGCTGCTGCATTGTGCGAAAACAATGAATCACAAGATAAAGTCATATTATTCATTTCATTTTACAAACAGAACCCAACTGAGTCATGTGGTAATTTTGGCAGCTATTTTCATTTTAGTTTTAGTCTTAGTCATGTGTCAAGTGCTCCTTTTTCGTTTTCATCATATTTAGTCATCTTCATTTATTTTTCGTTTAGTCAGTAAATGTCTGAGCATTTTAGTCTTAGTCAGTTTTTGTCTAAATTTTGACTTTTTTGTTTTAGTCTAAATTTTGTCGACGAAAACGGTTGACATTTTTGTCTATTTTTAGTTAATGTACTAAAATATTATATATATATATAATATATATATAATAAATTATAAAACTTTTTTTTCTTTTCTTTTTTACAGCTACTGTTTTATATATACTGTTTTTTTTAGTAATAACTAGAAAGTAATGGTATTTATTCAACAACAGGTGATTGTATAGATTAGTATTATCATTAAATGACAACTATGCTCAACTATGCTTCACCCACGGAAAGGTTGTTGGCACATTGGTTCCACACGGACATTATACGTTGTTGCACTTGCTTCCAGAAGGCTCCGTTTAGGTTAGCTAGTAGCAGAGGCTCTGTTGTGATTTTTAATGCACAATAAATATTCAACATTCTCTTTTGAGACTCCGCCTCAGACTCTTATAATTTGGCACTAAAAGCTAAACATTGTCACCGGTATGGCTGTCCGCAACATGTCATTAATTGTGTGTGAGAGGTCGATCAGTTAGCCACATTAGCGTGAGCTAGGTTAGCCACTAGTTAACGCGAGCTAGATGGAAATACAAACAATGTAACGTTACTGGTGAAAAAGTGATTTACCTTGGAATACTCCTTTGCCAACTTGCTGTACTTTGCTTGCAGCTGGATTATGAATAGTCCCAACTTTAGCCAAGGTAACGTTAACCTAAAACTAGCTTTTCAAATAGCTCTCCAGCTAATGCTAATAACAGAGCTCCCTGTCACACTGCTCTATCGGGACGATGGCATTAAGAAAAGTTATAATTATTTTGTCTCGTCTTGTTTTAGTCAACAATATCAACATACATGAAGAGAAATTTCGTCCTGGTTTTTGTAAATTACATTTCTGTGTCCTCAGTTGTGGTCAACGATATTTAATAAACTATTTAGTCTCGTTAGCGTCACATGGTCTTCAATAACGTGACGTCACGTCTCGTTGTCGTCATGAAAAAAACCTTCGTTGACGAACATCTTTCGTCATCATTTTAGTTGACAAAATTAACACTGTGAGCAACTCTCACTTTCTACACTAATAGATCTCGCCTAGGGAATCGACTTAAGTATGATGTACTGTACAGTATGTAAGCTGCAACACAAACTCAACCTTAAACACGTCCAAAGTAAGCATAGTAACATCACTTTTCCTTCACAGGCCTGTCAATTGTTTTAAACAGTTTCCAAGGACACATATATAGGCAAATAGGCTACATGTAAATATATGCAAATTCTTACATGTGTTAGTATTTTTTTTTTTTAAAGAAGCCTGAACCCCTTTAGACTTAGGAGGAGTGTAGTGATACTTCTTCATACATTTTTTTCTCTCTCTCTCTCTCTCTCTCTCTCTCTCTCTCTCTCTCTCTCTCTCTCTCTCTCTCTCTCTCTCTCTCTCTCTCTCTCTCTCTCTGTGGTGTGTTTTATACCTACACATTGTATAACTGACTGACACAACATGCCTAATATGAACAAGGGGTGGTACAGTAGGCTACTAATAGACTGAAGACCATTTAGCCCACTTTAACCCCTGGAATGTTTGGCACGTGGGCAATGATCACACATCTGTATCCCTAATTGTCGAACCCTCTCCCCCGACTGGAGCGCCTCGCCAACTCGTGCTGCTGCAACAACACCCACTCCCAAAACAACTATACCTCAGCCAGCAACGGGACCATCGCCTGTTTGGTTTCCTCCTGGACGCTGACCGTTATTATTAAGTCAACTCACCTCCGTGCGCGACTGTAGTCGCTTGTTCATCTCATAGATCCGATACTCGGGCTGGACCATGTAGGGCGAGTGTCTCCTGTAGAAGGGTCCGAACGGGGACGAGTAGAACGGGTCGTGGGTTGGGTTCGACATGGTGACTCCTTATTGCCGCGGTTACGACGAGATGCACGGAGCGCGATATCAACATCCAGCGGGAGCGCAGCGCACATGGAGTGCGATGCTCAGCCAGGAGGACACTGTGGTGGAACCAGCCGCTATCAAGGCTGAGCTTCTCACTCTGCAAGTTGGGTAGTTCGCAGCTCTAGAGGTGGTGATGGTGGAGGAGGAGGAGGAGGGGGGGGGGGGGGGGGTGGGGGGTGGTGGAGGATGGGATGGAGGAGGGGGTTGGGGAGGGGAGGGGGGGGGGGGGGTATGAAAGCTGCATGGTTTCACTAAAAAGTCGCGTCCTGTTTCTGCCCGTCTTGTGGATGTGTGGACCCCAGTTCAAGGCATGCATGCAAAGTTCAAGTAAGGCCTATTTAGTAATCAAGTCAAACTATTGTTGTCTCATCAACTCTATTGTATTGAAACAAATAGGCTGAATCGAATAGTCAAATCAATAATTCCAGTAGTTGAACATACTAAAAAACACACCAAACAGAGCACCTTTTAGGCTTTTACATTGACCACGACTATATTTTTGTGTAAAAGTCTAGCATCCAATCAGATAATTGCAAACCAACTATCAATTATAATTATGTAACTGGGAAAACAAGACAATAGTTTTCGAGATTGCATTAATATCCAAGAAACTGTCCTTTTCATAGAGCTTTATGTTTTATTTATTGATTGTATTGCTTCAGTCAATGCTCCTTTTGGTTTAAAAGGGACTACCCAGTCATGAAGTGATTGTGCTTGTCTGGCACATTATTGCCCTGTAGTTATCAAGTTGACCAGAATGTCAATAACCATAAATAACATTAACAGTCAGTTGATTGTTTATTATGTGGAAAGGTTAGCTGGGGATGCTTTGAGGCACATTCACACTGCAGTGAGAGCTGCGATTTTACACTGAATATTAGGATCATTATAGCATAGAAAAAAGAAAAAAAAAACATTAAATATCTCATTGAACTCGTATTGAAACACCGAACCAAATAAGTCAACAATGATGCGTCTTACTGCAAAGCCAATGCAGAACATGTTTTGTACTAATATGTTGTAATCTGAATATAATTTGAATACAAATCCTCAAGTGAGTTTCTCAACTGGCTGCCATCTAATTCCTTGCGTCCAATGGCTGAGCAGGGGGGAGCATGTGCATGTATGTATTGGAGGGGGGGGGGGGGGGGGCATAATTTGATTTCTCAAAGTAATTGGGGATGGAGCAACAGCATGGCAGTACTGCAGCAAAATATTAGCTCCATGTGCAGCGAGCATGTAGTAATAAGTGGGATATGTACAGTGGCAGCACCTATACGAAAGCACTGTTCTGCCCAGAGACCACACTGATGGGTTCATTGCCGCTTGCATTCGGGTTTAACAAATAATATATGTTCGCTATACATTTATTCTGTTTAGACTATTTACAGTAAACTCTTGTTTCAAATGGCACCATAGAGATTCTACCATAGACAGAGTTTAGCATGTATGTGTGGGTGTAGGATACAATGGTTTCCTTTACTTGTTTACAAGCAGCTTTTCTCTGATATATTGCAAGGTTGAACTTGTCTTCATTATGTCGTGTGGTGATGCAATATAAAATGCCAAAGATTAGGCTTGTACTTCACACTAACCACAGGAGAACACAAATGAATAGGCTACACACTCCAGACCACGTCGTAACATTGCAACCAAATATCACATTAATGATAGGAATTTAATGAGCAAGCATTTACGAAGTCAGATTTATAATCCAAAATGGCTGAACGGGAGAGGCAGTCTGAATGGAGCCAGATAGAGGTTGTAATCCAAATGCCTGAGGCATACGGTCGGGTAATTAAAAAAAAAGTTTGAAAAATCTATTAATAAACCTTTAATTAAAAACTAATTTTTTTTAATATCTCAAGACCTTTTCAATTGACATTTTTTAACAGGATTTGGTTGCTTGCCTAAAGCGCTTACCACTCAGGAGTTTCTGTGCTACAGTACACTGAACTGAGTGACAGATTTCACTACTATCTTGTGTAATTTCTACAGATGATAATAACTGTTGCCTGCATGTCTGACTACACAGGGCATTTAAGCCTCTTGTATTATTTATTAAATACTGTGAATTGGTAAAAAAAAAAAAAAAAAGACGAAGGGATATGAATGCTTCTGTTGGAAAGTAGCAAGGTGAGGAAGCCAAAACACTTTGTGGATGAGAATGGAAATGGGTCAGGGCACATATAGACAGTCTCCGTCTTTGCTGGGTTCCCTCTTGGTGTTACTATGGTAACATACCCTATCTCTCTATACCTACCTACCTACCTAGCGCACAAAGTGTACACTGTGGCAGCCTTGACACAGGTTTAGCACCTGAACGCACCAACGCCACTCATGTTCTGAATGAATACTTTTCAGCTCAGGAACGTTTTCTTTTTCATTCTTGTATCCTGATGAATGATGTATAACATACAAACATCGTTTTTTTTTGTGGCGTACTGTTGATTGTTTCGAATGGGTCGTTGACGTGTTCAAAAGCCTAATTGGCGGTTTGAGTCTTCCTAATATCTGCAGAGTTAGATAATTTTTGTTGGGGGGGGGAGACTCAGAGAAGCGCAGATGACTTGACAATATCTGATAACAGGACTTCTACCGTAGATACATCAAAATCCTATCAGATTCTATCTGATGCACAGGGCGTACTGACAAGACCACCGATAAATCATACCGTTGTTTTGTTTGGGAGTTGCCTAAAGCAATGTAAAGATCTTACTTGACTAGTTCAGACCAGTTTTGGACACTGTCTGTATGGGGAAAACTTGAAAACTAGGATGAGAAACACTGGGAAAAATATGTCTCCTGTTTGAAGCACACGGCTGTTTTTCCAAATATGGATGAAATATACCCCGGATGCCAGTGCAGCGGGTTCTATGGAGGAATCTCATTAGCATCGTAATAGCTTGCAGGCTCATTTGCATTTTGCCGTGAGTGATTTTTTCTTCTCCTTCTCTTCCCTCCTCGCTGCTGGATGGAATAATAAAGAAAAAAGAAAGAAAAAAAAATAACTAAAACTTTGAAGCACCATAATTTTTATTTATTTCATTATTTAAGTTAAACAAATTGTAATTGAAAAACACTTTTCAATTATGGTATTTCCTCATACCGGTGACAAATGAGTCTTGCAGTCATGTCAAGCAATTATGGGAAGACACACAACACCACAAAGTAATATTTGCACATGGAAGATGAATTAGTCTAAATAGATTAGAGCGGCGAGATCAGACTTTTGGGTCGATTTCAAAAATAGCTTGTGTGTATTTCACTGAGGTGAAACAGAGAGGTCCGTGGTAAAGATCTACTTCAGCACTCGATATCAAGGGCCCTGTCGCGGATGTGGAGTGGTTATGACATAAAGTGATTATGGTTGTCATCGCTGATATGCTGGAGGCTATACTTGGATGCTAAGGTTTCCCCAATGTAAGCACACAACGGAATATGATAATGGCGATGACGATGATGACGATGATGATGATGATGATGCTGATGGTGATCGAAGATGGATGACGTTAACAATGACGTAACAATGGTGGTTCCACACAGTTCCGATAAAATGCTTTACTACATTATTTGAAGCTGTTTTTCAATCTTCGAATTTAGTAGCATGGTCTGATATTTTACGTATGAATACTGACCACGTTATTCATCTGGTGCATCCTGGTTGTATGACGATAGACTGCTGCTTTTCTATTATGATCTGAATGTTCAGATTTTTCTTTTTTCATGCAGTCTTATTGAGTTTTAGCACCATAGCAATTCAGCTAGCAAAGAGTTAATATTTTCAACCAGTTCTGCCTCTGACACGCACACACACACACCCTAACACACACATACACACACACACCCTAGCACACACACACACACACCCTAGCACACACACACACAACATAACACGCACACACACACACAACCTAACACACACACACACATCCCCACAACCCATCACCCTTGATCACACTCAGACACATGCACACTCACATTCAGACACACATGTGTACACACGCACGTTCGTGCGCGCACACACATACACACCACACACGCACACACACACACACACACACAAACCCATAACTCCCAGCACACCCCACCTCCTCCGCATCCCCTCCCCCCTCCCCACCACCACAACCACCGTACTCTCTCTCTCTCCGCTCTCCCCTACCCCCACTCCCTCCTCCACCCCTCCTCCTCTTCCATCCTCCATCTCTACCCACCACCCTCTTCACCCCTCCTCCTCCTCCCCCCCCACCACCACCACCGTCTCCTCACTCCATCTCCTCCCTCCAAACCCCCCCCCCCCCCCCCCCCCCATCCATCCAACCCCCCCCCCCCCCCCCCCAGGTCAGTTAATAAGCGAGCCTGAGCTGGGAGCCTGAGCCTGGCTGTCTGGAGGACATGCAGAGCGATGTCTCCTGGGAATTGGCTCATGCAGAAACGCAGCTCCGCTGAGAGAATGGAATTTTACCCTCGCTAGACTCCCAGTCACAGCGCTCAGCAGGAAACCTCTGAGAGACACACACAGGCGCGCGAGGGCACATAGAGACACACACACACATACACACAAACATGCACCCAGACGTACACACACACACACACACGCGCGCACACACACACACACACACGCGCACACACACACACACACACACACACACACACACACACACACACACACACACACACACACACACAGACATATAAGTCCCAAGGGTGTGTTTCCTGAGACATCCCCTCATTCCCTTAAGTGAAGTGACCAATACCTTAGAACAACTCTTATTTTCCCCCTGAATCATCAAGAGGCCATCATTAAGCTAATGGCAACGCGCTACTCTTCAGGGATGCGGGATGATAGTCCATCTAACGCGCTGCATCTGTTTCATTCGCTCGCAAATGTAAACACAAGCGCTTATGAACGTACAGGGGCACGACCCGGTACACTGCGACTAATGAATTGCTCTGTATCTCTAAAATTGCCGCTTTTCCACGCACTTCTGCCTCAAGTTGAGGTGTTGAGAAAGTCCCTTTATTCTCCCCAAACCCACAGCTCCATCTATTGGCCTCCTCTGTTAGCAGTGGGAGTGTAGGGAACCACACCAGGCTCCCGTGGAGAGGGAAGACGATAGCAGGGTGAACTGAGTCCGCAGAGACCAGGCGGTCAAAATTGTCCAAATTGTCAGAGAAAAGGAAAGCATTTGCTTCAAATTGAATGCATTTTTACAAGTATATTTATGGTGTGAAAACTCTGTATATCAAAAAGCAGGGTAGCCGGACCAGCACTCTCAGTTTCAATGTTTTTAATGGCAGCCTGAATATATAGCAGACATGTTTCGGACAATGTCCTTCTTCAGTGATATGGCTGTGAAAACTCTAAAATGCCTCTATTGCAGCACTGATATCTCCTTCTTTGGTCCCTATTTTGTATTATTATTATTGTTTATTTACCATTGGTTTGAATCTAACAAAGTTGGGTACAAAGTTAGGTACAATGCAATCAAATGCAGACAATGAGGTTGTTTTTTTAGGACAGTGTACTGGTAGCATGGGTCTGGTGAATCATAACCAGAGATGATTCACGCCTCGGAGACCGCTGTACTTACGGAGCAAAATTAAACAATACGGACTGCAATTCATCTTGGGGCGACAGTGGCTCCGGAGGTAGAGCGGTCATCTCTGGTCGCCTGAAAGTTCCTGGTTCAATTGCGGCTCCTCCCGGCAGCGCATGTCCTTGAGCAAGACACTTAACCCCTAACTGCTCGTGATGAGTAGGTCGACTCGGCACCTTTGCATTGGTTGCCTCTGCCGTTGGTGTGTGAATAGGTTGTAAAGTGCTATATACCGTAAATGTCGTCCATTTACCATTAATCTTGTACAGTGTATATCTACAACATGTAAATGAGGTCTCATTGCAGGGGAATAACATTTGTTGACACAATGATCAATACTATATAGAGATTGATTTAATTGAAATTATATCCTTCTTCTTTTTAGACTATAGGCACAGCAGAGGAGAGGAGAGGATAAGCTCCAATCCCATTTTCCCTAGTGTGACTGTGCCTGGCATTCTTAGCATTGGAGCTGCAGGCGCTGTGAATCTACAGCCAGCGTGGAAGGATGAGGACCCCCCCCCCCCCATCTGTAGATTACCCCGACTGTTCCAATGGGATTACCGTTTACACAGATTGTAAACTGGTGTCACTGCACGATTGAATTGTCCACAGACAACAGCGCGCCCCGCCGCCTTGTTGTCAAACAATAATGTGGAACGGGTTTGGTTGTCAGGTGTTTAAGAAAAGAAGAGGTAATTATCCACGGTCTTCTATGTGTTTTAGACCTAATCATTTGTACACATGGCAAGACCTTTCAGGCCTGTACTAAAGGGACAAACTATAATAGTGTACCTTTCAGATCTGTACTAAAGAGACAAACTATAATAGTGTACCTTTCAGATCTGTACTAAAGGGACAAACTATAATGAATGAATGAATGAATGAATGAATGAATGAAAACTTTATTTAACAGATTGCAGAATGGATACAATACAGTATGGCTCAATACACACAATTGTTAAGGGGATGCAGACCAGAGAAAGGCGTTTGTCTTGTTTACATCAGGGTCCCCCATTTTCAATTCATAGTGACATTTATGACATACACAACATACATGACATCATGACATTTATGGCATAGGGACATACATGACATACAGGTATATAGTACTGTTACATTTGTGACATATATGATATGCAAATATACAGTACTGTTACCCATAGATCCTGACAGAGAGATTATGGGGAGGAGACTGTACATTAGGAGGGGGTGGGTGGGTGGGAGAGAAATATACATACGGTGGGGAGAGAATACATACGGTGGGGAGGATACTGTCTATTAGGAGGGGGTGGGGGGGTTTGGACATTTACGGTGGCCAGTTTCGAATTGCAGCCTCCCGTAGGTGCTCTTTTAGAGCGGTTTTGAATGTGGGTAGGGATTCACATTCCTTTACAGCTTTGGGTAGGGCGTTCCACATTGATGTGGCATAATTGCGAAATGTGTTTAGTCCCTCGTTTGATAGTGTACCTTTCAGATCTGTACTAAAGAGACAAACTATAATAGTATACCTTTCAGGCCTGTACTAAAGGGACAAACTATAAGAGTATACAGAGAAGGTGAAAAACATGCCTCCTAATTTCAAAATGTGACTAAATACAATTTCCCATCCAAACTACACTAAGTAGGCCTGTCCCCGACTAAGGATTTTTTTTGTATCATTCCATCTGGGCAGGGGGGGTGCTTAACACTTTAATCGCCGAAAACGCTGGAACTCGTCTTTCCCCGCCATGCTCATTCTGCCGAAGACGCCGTAACTCGTCTTTGATATCAATATTTCAAAAATCTGTGATCGAAATCATATTTCTCCTCCGGGGACCTGAGATATACTGCTGATCTCCTCTCAACTCTCTAACGGTTCAAGAGCGCCATCTGGTGGCCGATCGGCAGATCGCCCAAACAGCAAACCGGAAACAGGAAACTGGTGCTCATCCAAATTCGGTCCGACCACTCGCTATAGCTCCCGGGACTCCATCTTGACACACTGGATAATCGATCGCTCACCCTAACTCAATAAACAACATGATTTGGACGTATATACTATTATACAACCTGGAAATGGATCCGGTATTTCTCCATCCCATAATAGAAAAAATTCTGTTCCACGCTCATCCCCCAACGGCGCGAGGAAGCCACGGTGAGTTTCAGCATTATTTTCTAATGTGTTCCATATAAACTTCTCTGATGATCATATGACCCACACTAGGTGAATGATATAACGTTTGCCCACGGAATTATAAACAACCCCCCGCCCATCCGGTCAACATCAGATGATACATAGTAACTTCTAGAAGTACCTCCAGTTGAAATTTTTTATCTGGCACCGATCGCTACCAAACTGTATTTGATCATCAATATAATGCATTTGGGGCTATAAATCAAGTTCTGAAGAAAGCTGCAGAAAACGATAAAAACATACTTATACTTTAGACCATATTTTAGTATGAATATGTGAATGAAAAAGTATAACGTTGCTACACCCTGAACAATAGATATAGGACATTGAATGGGCCATAATAATGTCAATTGAGCAATACAATTTAAAAAGTTATAGCCCTGCAAAGAAGGGGAACTTCTCCATAGACAAATAGAGCTGGCTAGGGATGGTAAATTATGAATTTAACCATGGCGATCAAAGTGTTAATGTCTGAAGGAGTCGACTGAAGGCTTCTTGTCCTCTGCGAAAGCATGCAATTGGTCCACACATCTTGATATTTGTCTACTCTAGTGTGTACATTAGATGGGTGAAATCCTCTTTCAGTGCCTCTGTGCCCGTTTTCTTAGGCAGTTAGCCTTGCTGGTATGCGCACCATTAGCATTAGCCATGCTTCTAGGCCTCTTTGCTTTTGGAGAGAATGATCCCCAAAAAATATATATAATAATAATAATATTATAATTTTAAATGTTTATTTTGCATTTGACCAAGAGGTTGGCAGTCGACTACGGCTCCTTTCGATCGATTAGTCGACTATTCGACTAGTCGAGGTCAGCCCTAAAAATAAGCCTCGCAAGCCAGAAAAGATCTTGCATTGTACAACCCGACTGTGAAATCATGTAAAATTACTGCCACTACTAATAATAATGAGAGTTTACAGATAAATATTCCTGCACTAAATATTTTCCATCTGCAGCATTTGTTAGTCAGGGGGGAGAATAATATCTCATAGACACTCAGGTTATTGGTTTGTTACAAATCACGTCCACAGAGCCAGCCTCTCTCCGCTCCAGCTCTGCTTGTTGTGAGGCAGGCAGAGCGAGCACTCTCTTTGGGATTTTGAGCCTCTAAAAAGTCCTCGTCAGATTCGTAGCGCAGACGTAGTTCTGCTGCCTGCCGCCCCCACATATCTGCCCCCTTCCTCTCCTCCCACCTACCACCCCCCCACCCCCCCCCCTCCTCTCCCCGCACCCCAACCCCCCCTCTCTTCTCTCTGCCCACTCTGCAGATGTTTTGGATGTATTATTTTTGTAGAGCCGAGCCAACTGTCTGCCAAGAACCCTTGGTTTTCTCGCAACTCCAGGCCTGGTGCAGTGGCAGGGTGTTTGCCACTGTGGGTTGGAGCGAGACGTTGGCAGAATGACGGCCAACATCCCACTGAACAGCCAGACCGAGAGGGGTCACATGGAGGTTAGCCCCTGCACTGCCAAGGCTGTGTTCATGTGCTTCATGCAAACCCCTGATTCCCAGTTATTGACCATGCTAATGTAACTTACTAATGTAATGTATTGACCATGCTAATGTAATTTACCAATGTAACGTATTTGACCATGCTAATGTAATGTAACTTACCAATGTAACGTATTGACCATGCTAATGTACTGTAACTTACCAATGTAACGTATTGACCATGCTAATGTAATGTAACTTACCAATGTAACGTATTGACCATGCTAATGTACTGTAACTTACCAATGTAACGTATTGACCATGCTAATGTAATGTAACTTACCAATGTAACATATTGACCATGCTAATGTAATGTAACTTACCAATGTAACGTATTGACCATGCTAATGTACTGTAACTTACCAATGTAACGTATTGACCATGCTAATGTAATGTAACTTACCAATGTAACGTATTGACCATGCTAATGTAATGTAACTTACCAATGTAACGTATTGACCATGCTAATGTACTGTAACATACCAATGTAACGTATTGACCATGCTAATGTATGAATTCATACCAATGTAACGTATTGACCATGCTAATGTATGAATTCATACCAATGTATGAATATATCAGTTGGAATTCTCCCCTTCCGCTCGCTTGTTTTTTTTATTTATACATCTTTTTAACTGTCACTGTCCATAGGCTTATCATCAAGAACACGTTGTTGAGCTGGCAAGCTACATGTACACTCTCCATGATGGAAAACCTTGACGAAGAAAGATGTCTCTTTTTTGCATTTTGGGCTTAGCGCTGTCCTAGACGACTGTGATCGGTTTGAGAAATACAAGCAACACAAAGCGTTGTTTTGTCCCCGAGGGCACAAGCTAAATGGGTCTCGCGCTGGACACAGTGCCGGAGATACAGGTCTTACCAATGTAACATATTGACCATGCTAATGTACTGTAACTTACCAATGTAACGTATTGACCATGCTAATGTACTGTAACTTATACGTATTGACCATGCTAATGTACTGTAACTTACCAATGTAACGTATTGACCATGTTAATGTACTGTAACTTACCAATGTAATGTATTGACCATGCTAATGTACTGTAACTTACCAATGTAACGTATTGATCATGCTAATGTACTGTAACTTACCAATGTAACGTATTGACCATGCTAATATACTATAGATATAGTTGGTGTGAGCGACGCACTGCTCTGTTTTTCTATAAGGTAATTTAGAACTGTACTTTGTAAAGAAACTCAAAGTGTTAAGAGCGATGGACTGCTCTGTTGTATGTTAGAGCGATGGACTGCTCTGTTGTATGTAAGAGCGATGGACTGCTCTGTTGTATGTTAGAGCAATGGACTGCTCTGTTGTATGTTAGAGCGATGGACTGCTCTGTTGTATGTTAGAGCGATGGACTGCTCTGTTGTATGTAAGAGCGATGGACTGCTCTGTTGTATGTAAGAGCGACGGACTGCTCTGTTGTATGTTAGAGCGATGGACTGTGTTGAAGTCAGAGGTTCTGTGTAGGATTGTTATTAACTGTCTAACTGCATATATATCTGTTTCCACTAGAGGGCGCTCTAGGCGGAGCCACTCAGGTACACTACCATGTGACGTGTATATAAGTAGATGTTTCCTCCCATTTCTCTCTCTTTCCCAGTCTCTCAGTAAGAGAGAAGACTCATGATGAAAATGCTCCCACTATGTGAATAAACATATCAAGCCAGTTTAAGGCCAAAGACTGGAAGCCATGCCTCTTGACCACATTATTAGTAAAAAGCTAAGCATACCATTAACGAAGAGGATGAAAGCCAAGAAGACCCACAGGAGAGCCAAGAAGGCAGCGGCCGGGAGTCGCTGGAAGGCAGCGACCAAGAGCCCGATGGAGGTGGCGCCGGGGGAGACAGAGCATGCTGAGCACGGCGGAGGCGAGGGGGAGAACCCCACCCTGGAACGCGTGGCGGCCAGAGGGAGGAACAAAGGGCCACCAATGGAAAAGCAGAGAACTATGAACTCTGGGAAGAGCGCATGCTATGCTACATGCACGTGTGGGGCTGAAGGAGACGATCCTGACGGCCCCCACTGGAGAACTAACAGCGGAACAGCGAGCCCTGGACGACCAGCGGAATGCCAGCGCGTACTGTGAGCTAGCGTCGATGCTCGACGACACCAGCCTGGGGCTGATATTCCGCGATGCTAAAGACAGAGGCCGAGAAAGCCTGGCGATACTGAGAGAGCATTTCATCGGGCGAGGAAGATCCCGAGTCATGGCCCTCTACATAGCACTGACGACCCTGAGGAAGGGACCAATCGAGACTGTGACCGAATACGTCAACAGAACGGAGCAAATCACGACGCCATTAAGGAATGCCGGAGAAGCACCGAGCGATGGGCTGATGATAGCGATGATGATGAGGGGACTACCGGAGCTGTACAAACCGTACGCACTCCTGATAACACACGGTTCAACGGACATTACGTTGGGACAGTTCAAGGCTAAGCTAAGGAACTTTGAGGCCTCAGAAGATACCCAACCAGCCACCGCGGAGGCCAGAGAGAGGGCGCTAAAGGTCCGAGTGACGCCAGGGGAGAGGACCACGATGGAGCAGGCGTGGTGGCGATGTGGAGAGAAAGGGCATCGGAGAAGTAACTGCACGGGGACTGTCTGGTGTGGTCCTTGCAGATCGCCGCGGCACGCAAGCAGAGCGTGCATGATGAAACGCGACCAGGGCGCGCGACAGACGCACATGGACAAGATGGCGGCGATGGTCGACGTGAGACGGCGTACGTCACTAGGCCAACGCAGCTGCAACAGGTCCAAAGGAAGGGACTGATCGTGGACACAGGTGCATCGTCCCACGTCATCAACGACAGGAGTCTGTTCAAGAACTTTGACAGAACCTTCCGCCCGGAGGGGCACAGCATGGAGCTGGCAGACGGAAGGCGCATCCACGGATTGGCGAGAGGGAGAGGGGACGCACAGGTATACCTCACGGACAACGGGGGGCGCCGGCGTACAGTGACGTTAAAGAACACTCTCTATGTGCCATCGTTCCCACAAGGACTATTCTCTGTAATGACTGCTGCTGCAAGCGGGGCCAGAGTGTCCTTCATGGAAGGTAAAAAAAAAAGTACCACTTGCGTTGGTTAACACAGACCTTGCCGGTCCAGTAAGGAACGAGTCCATAGGAGGCTTTAGATATGTACAGTCTTTTACAGATGTGTACACAGGAGCTGTGTTTTTTTACTTTCTTAAGGCAAAAAGTGACACACTCCAGGCCACGGAAAAATTCCTGGCGGACATAGCCCCTTATGGTACAGTAAGATGTTTGAGGTCCGACAACGGGACCGAATTCACAAACAGAGAGTTTCAATCACTGTTGAGGAAGAACAGGATAAGACACGATACGTCATGTCCATACTCCCCACACCAGAACGGTGTGGCAGAGAGAGAATGGCGCACCCTTTTCGAGATGGCTAGGTGTAAGCTAGTAGGCAGTAACTTACCTAAGAGCCTATGGCACTATGCGGTACAAGAAGCCGCCTACACCAGAAACAGGTGTTTCAATAAGCACACGGGCACCACCCCATACACAGCACTGACAGGAATGAAGTGTAATCTAGCCAAAATGCACCGTTTTGGATCAGAGTGTTATGCGTACCTGCAGGACAGAGGAAAGCTAGAGTCCAGGTGTGTGAAAGGGCTCTTTGTAGGACACGACAAGGGAAGCCCCGCTTTCCTGGTTTATTATCCCGGTAAAGGGATAGTGCAGAAACACAGGCTAGTCAAGTTTGTCACAAAGACAACATGTGAGGGCGAGACACAGACAGAGGAGCCAGAGCTGGACTCCAGAATAAGGTGTGTAGAAACCGAGACACATCAGCCCAGTGTACTTGACACGGGCGTGCAGGCAGACAGTCAGCCACCCCCAGAGGACGGTGACGAGGAGCACCCGAGCACCCGAGTGCCCCAAGCAGTGGGAGGTACCCCTCGAGGGAACACAGACCCCCAAAGTATCTGACAGACTATGCTCGGAAAGGGAGTGACGAGGAGGACAGTACACCCATCACCGTTGATTACTGCTACATGGTAGTCAATGGGGTCCCGCAGACCTTTAAAGAGGCTATAATGTCCCCTGAAGGAAGAAAATGGGAGAGAGCGATGGACGAGGAGATGAGGTCCCTAGAGGACAACCACACCTTCACTCTCACCAAATTACCGGAGGGCAGACAGACAGTGGGAGGAAAATGGGTGTATTCAATCAAGGAGGGAATTGAAGGCCACGATAAATACAAAGCTAGGTTTGTAGCTAAGGGTTTCAGTCAGAGGGAGGGGATAGACTATGGTGAAACATTCTCCCCCACAGCCAATCTGACCAGTGTAAGGGTAGTGGTTCAGAAAGCAGCTGAGGACAATCTGATTTTACATCAGATGGATGTGAAGACAGCCTATCTGCACGCACCCATATATAGGGAGATCTATATGGAACAACCCGAGGGTTACGAAAAGGAAGGTGAGAAGTTAGTGTGTAAGCTGGAAAAATCCATTTACGGCCTAAAACAGTCTGGGCGAAATTGGAACGAGATGCTTCATACATGCCTTATCAAAGATCACTTCCTACAGAATCCAGTAGACCCCTGTGTTTACTCGAGGGAATCAAAGGAGTCGGGGAAAGTGATCATCGTCATCTGGGTAGACGATTTGATCATAGCAGCGGACAACACCAGGAGCCTAGCTCAGGTGAAAGAGATGCTCTCCAATAGATTTAAGATGAAAGACCTTGGGAGGTTAAAACACTTTCTATGTATGGATTTTGAGCAGTCTGCCAATTGTGTAACAGTATCCCAGAAGAGATATGTGGAAAAGATTCTGAAACGTTTTGACATGCAGGAATGTAGAACAAGGGATACACCATGTGATCAAAAGCTGGACTACCAGGAGGATGCTCAGAAACTGACAGATGTAAAAATGTACAGCGAAGCAGTGGGTAGCCTCATCTATTTGACGACATGTACTCGCCCTGACCTATGTTTTGTAGTGAGTAAGTTGTCCCAGCATTTTGCTGATCCCACAGAGGAGCACTGGATTACGGTAAAACATGTTTTGCGTTATCTTAAAGGTACAGCCGACAGACAACTGTGTTTCAGAAAGAGCAGCGAGGGCCTAGGGCTTAAAGCCTACAGTGATGCAGACTGGGCAGCTGACACCACAGACAGAAGGAGTACCACCGGATATTGTGTGAGTTTGAACGCAAACAGCTCATTGGTTTCGTGGAAAACAAAGAAACAGCCCACGTGGCTTTATCAACTTGTGAAGCCGAATATATGGCTCTATACAGGAGTGTATCTACCTGGAACAACTGCTCGAAGGGATGGATACCTAGTATATAAGAAGACTGTTGTTTATGAGGACAACCAGGGAACCATTGCGATTGCTAGAAACCCTGTGTGTCGGCAGAGTTGTAAACATGTCGATATAAAATACCATTTCATTAGATCTGTCATCAGAGAAGAAAGGATGACACTGATGTATTGTCCCACGGACGACATGGTAGCAGACGCAATGACGAAACCTGCCTCCAAATTGAAATTGAAGAGATTTGCAGAGGCCATGTTTGGTGTGTAGATATTGACTGTCATGTTTCTTTTGATGTTTTTGGGGTATATTATTTCCTTTGTAAAATGTTTTTCAAAGAAGTTATCCAGTATGTTAATACAAACCTAAGTGGGAGTGTTGAAGTCAGAGGTTCTGTGTAGGATTGTTATTAACTGTCTAACTGCATATATATCTGTTTCCACTAGAGGGCGCTCTAGGCAGAGCCACTCAGGTACACTACCATGTGACGTGTATATAAGTAGATGTTTCCTCCCATTTCTCTCTCTCCCCCAGTCTCTCAGTAAGAGAGAAGACTCATGATGAAAATGCTCCCACTATGTGAATAAACATATCAAGCCAGTTTAAGGCCAAAGACTGGAAGCCATGCCTCTTGACCACATTATTGTCGCCCCATAGCCGTATTCTGTTAACAGACTGCTCTGTTGTATGTTAGAGCAATGGACTGCTCTGTTGTATGTTAGAGCGATGGACTGCTCTGTTGTATGTTAGAGCGATGGACTGCTCTGTTGTATGTTAGAGCGATGGACTGCTCTGTTGTATGTTAGAGCGATGGACTGCTCTGTTGTATGTTAGAGTGATGGACTGCTCTGTTGTATGTAAGAGCGATGGACTGCTCTGTTGTATGTTAGAGCGATGGACTGCTCTGTTGTATGTTAGAGCGATGGACTGCTCTGTTGTATGTTAGAGCGACGGACTGCTCTGTTGTATGTTAGAGCGATGGACTGCTCTGTTGTATGTTAGAGCGATGGACTGCTCTGTTGTATGTTAGAGCGACGGACTCCTCTGTTGTATGTTAGAGCGATGGACTGCTCTGTTGTATGTTAGAGCGATGGACTGCTCTGTTGTATGTTAGAGCAATGCTCTGTTGTATGTTAGAGCAATGCTCTGTTGTATGTTAGAACTTTGTAAAGAAACTCAAAGTACTAAGAGGGATACACTGCTCTAATGTTATATATTTTTTATTGAACACTCTTATCACACTTTTTTACTGTCCATTCTATTTGATTATTTGTAGCCTATTTTAAACTGAATCAAACCGCACTTTACTCTATCTAATCTATTCTATTTTATTATTTGTATTACTGAAGAACTGTGATTTGCCTTACCTTGCTACTATCACCTTGTATTTAATTTTTTATGCTCGCTTATGCCTGTATTTTTACTGTTGTGAAGCACTTTGAACTGCAACCTCTGTATGAAAAGTGCAAATAAGGTTATTATTATTATATATCCTTTGTCTGACCACTGCACAAAAGCTTCATGTTAGTTTGGTTCTACCACATTGTGGATAATGTTATGTCAATTGTGTCAAATGTTGATCTTGTTTTAGGCTCATCTGGCCAAAGGCATGTAGCCATACTGGTGAACGCTATTAACATCTCTTTTCCTTTCCGACTTGTTGGTCAGACATGGAAGGACGCACTGCATTCATTTATCTCCACCAATCCCTGCTGAGGCATTTTAGCTCAAATGTAATCACCTGCTAAGGCCTTTTAGCTTAAATGGAATCACCTGCTAAGGCCTGTTAGCTTAAATGGAATCACCTGCTAAGGCCTTTTAGCTTAAATGGAATCACCTGCTAGGGCCTTTTAACTAAAATGAAATCACCTGCTAAGGCCTTTTAGCTTAAATGTAATAACCTGCTAAGGCCTTTTAGCTAAAATGGAATCACCTGCTGAGACATTTGAGCTAAAATGGAATCACCTGCTAAGGTCTTTTAGCTTAAATGTAATCACCTGCTGAGGCCTTTTAGCTTAAATGGAATCACCTGCTAAGGCCTTTTAGCTTAAATCTAATCACCTGCTAAGGCCTTTTAGCTTCAATGGAATCACCTGCTAAGGCCTTTTAGCTTAAATGTAATCACCTGCTGAGGCCTTTTAGCTTAAATGGAATCACCTGCTAAGGCCTTTTAGCTAAAATGGAATCACCTGCTAAGGCCTTTTAGCTAAAATGTAATCACCTGCTAAGGCCTTTTAGCTAATGGAGTAACCTGCTAAGGCCTTTAGCTTAAATGGAATCACCTGCTAAGGCCTTTTAGCTCAAATGGAATCACATGCTAAGGCCTTTTAGCTCAAATGTAATCACCTGCTAAGGCTTTTAGCTCAAATGAAATCACATGCTAAGGCATTTTAGCTCAAATGTAATCACCTGCTAAGGCCTTTTAGCTAATGTAATCACCTGCTAAGGCCTTTAGCTCAAATGAAATCACCTGCTATGCCTTTTAGCTCAAAATGTAATCAAACACGTAATGGTGAAGGTGCATCATCCTATTGACCTTTACTCTGCAAGATAGGTTGACTGAGGAGATGCTTGCTAGCATGTCAGCAAAGTGAACATGTACAGCTGGAGTATGGAGGGTGAGGACCTATAAAGAGGTAGTCTGACTCACAGGATGCTGACCGCTTGTATAAGCCTCCTGTTGGCTGAATATATCAGTTGGAATTCTCCCCTCCGCTTGCTTGTTTTTTTATTTATTCATTTTTTTTAACTCACTGTCCATAGGCTTTCATCAAGAACACGTTGTTGCGCTGGCAAGCTACATGTACACTCTCCATGATGGAAAACCTTGACGAAGAAAGATTTCTCTTTTTTGCATTTTGGTAGCGCTGTCCTAGACGACTGTGATCGGTTTTGAGAAATACAAGCAACACAAAGCGTTATTTTGTCCCGAGGGCACAAGAAAAATGGGTCTCGCGCTGGGCACAGTGCCGGAGATACAGGTCTGGCAATGTGAGACGAATAAAGACCTGGGTATCTTATGAAGGAATGAACTCTGCTAATAGTTTGCATCCATCCCTTTTCTTTTTTATTAGTCAATAAACATCTCCTTTTAGAGAGAAGGCTTTGCGAGGCACGGGGAGGCATGCAAGACCAGACAAGGTTGATGGGAGACCAAACTTCAGGTTCAGGGAGAAAAATAACTGGCTCTCCGGCTAAAGCAGCACCATCCCCCATCTGGTAGCATGGCAGCAGCCTTGTGCACATGCTCCTGCACACACACACACACACACACACACACACACACACACACACACACACACACACACACACACACACACACACACACACCACACACACACACACACACACACACAAATGCACATAGTCAACACACACAGACACAAGCGCACACGCACACATATACACACAAACACAGAGACACACACACACACATGCACATACACATTCGGTACACACACAAACAAGCACAATCCATCCCTCCATGCTACCTGTGAAGCAGAGAATATTCTAGACACAACACAATGAGTGTCCCTGCATGTACAATAAATAGAAAATCACTTTGCAATGATTCAAATTCAAATGAGCCCTTATGAAATGAACTATAGACCTATAGCAGGCTATTCCTGTGTGTTTCTTTTTAATTCACCCATGAGCACAGAAATACTGTCGTGATTCATAGTATTCCTTTGTTTTCTTTTCATACATTTACCGCAGAAAAACTATATTGATTCACTATTAGTATCTCTATTGTGATAAGATACATTTACGTTGACTCGCTCACAGTATTCCTGTAGTTTTCACCATTGAAATACTATGGTACTAGGAATACCACTATAGTATTTGGTGTGTATGGGAAAAGAAACAACAACAACACATGAATACTATAATTTCAATTCCATATGGAAAACGAACGTGTGTTTTTATGAACAGCGTTTGCTTCCACATGAATATGAATCAGTCCGTCTTTATCGCTAACATTGTTTCTCTCACACAGCAGCTAAGTTCAAACCGCACTCCTAATAATTGATATGGGAGGCGTTCCACTGTCACAATGCGTCACACAACCACAGATTTAATTTACAATTACGTCCGCCCGTGCCAACAACAGCCATATATGCTTATGTCCGGACTTTTAGCAGGGCAGGTCCAGGCAAAGTGTTCTTGTGTATAATCTACGATTCCTCACAATGCATTTTGAGGCATTTTATAATAGGCAACAATCCAAAGGAGCATGATATAGTAGTTGTGTATATCTCAGGCTGGGCTGGTCGTATTGAAACGGATGGAGGCAGGCCCGTTCGTTTGCTGGTCCCAGGGTCCTACCGGTGCCCAGGTGACACGGCGAATGGATAGATGTTTGAATGGGAGCCAACAGCTTCCAGCAATTCACATCCAAATCAATGCTCAAGGCTGAGGCACCAAACAAATTGTTCTCCGGCAAGAAGAAGAAAATAGCTTGACTCTCAATGGGTTCCTCTCCCTTGGAGGAAGGAGTGATTCTCTACCCCCACCCCCACCCTCTCACGCCGGGTTCCCTCGCCTTGTTACAGGTTCTTCAAAATGGAATGGGCCACAAATGCAACATAGTTAATTTATCCTTTATTATTATTATTATTATTATTATTATTAAATTATTATATTATTATTATTATTATTATTATTATTATTATTATTATTATTATATTATTATTATTATTATTATTATTATATTATTATTATTATTATTATTATTATTTATTATTATTATTATTATTATTAATTATTATTATTATTATTATTTTATTATTATTATATTATATAATAATAATATAATAATAATAATAATAATAATAATAATAATAATAATAATAATAATAATAATAATAATAATAATAATAATAATAATAATAATAATAATAATAATAATAATAATTAATAATAATTATAATAATTATAATATATAATAATATAATAATTATAATATAATTATTATTATTGTTGTTGTTGTTGTTGTATTATAAAGCTCTCTAATGAGTGTTGTAGCCCTGGCACAATTAGAAAGAAAACAGACCTCCTACCAAATATGAATACGAGAAAGATGCAAATGTGCTCAACAGTGAATTTATTATTCTGCATAATGTTCAGAACAAAAGGCTTTAGAAAACAGGCAGAAAGTGAACTGCCCCCCCCCCCCCCCTCCTCTCTCTGCCTGGAGAGACGGGGAGAGAGAGAGAAACACAGAGAGAGATAGAGAGAGAAACAGGGAGAGAAACAGAGAGAGAGCGAGAGAAACAGAGAGAGAGAGAAACACAGAGAGAGAGAGAGAGAGAGAGAGAGAGAGAGAGAGAGAGAGAGAGAGAGAGAGAAACAGAGAGAGGGAGAGAGAGAGAAAGAGAGAGAGATAAACAGAGAAACAGAGAGAGGGAGACACATATAGAGAGAAACAGAGAGAGGGGGGGGGGAAACAGAGAGAGAAACAGAAAGAGAAATAAACAGGGAGAGACAGAAAGAGAAACAGATAGAGAGACAGGGAGAGATGTGGAGAGAGAGAAACAGTGAAACACAGAGAGAGAGAGAGAGAGAGAGAGAGAGAGAGAGAGGAGAGAGAGAGAGAGAGAGAGAGAGAGAGAGAGAGAGAGAGAGTTAGAGCGAGAGAGACACACAGAGAGACACAGAGAGAGGGAGTAACAGTGAAACAGAGAGAGAGATAAACAGAGAGGGGCAGGGAGAGAGAGCAACAATGAAACACAGAGAGAGAAACAGTGAAACACAGATAGAGAGAAACAGAGAGAGAGAGAAACAGTGAAGCACAGAGAGAGAAACAGTGAAACACAGAGGGAGAGAGACACAGTGAAACACAGAGAGAGAAACAGAGAGAGAGGGAGAGAGAGAAACAGTGAAATACACAGAGAGAGAAACAGTGAAACACATAGAGAGAGAAACAGAGAGAGGCAAGGAGAGATATGGAGAGAGACAGACAGAAAGAGAGAGAGAAACAGTGAAACACAGAGAGCAAAACACAGAGAGAGAAACATTGAAACAGAAAGAAACAGAGAGAAAGAGAAAACCGAAACAGAGAGAGAGAAAGAGAGGGAGAGAGTAAGAGAGAGAAACAGAAACAGTGAAACAGAGGGAGAGAATAAGAGAGAAAAGGGGAGAGAGAGAGAGAGGACAAATCCTGGGCCCGGTTTCTTTTTTTTTCTGTTTTCTTTTTTTTAAGCAATGGCATCCTGTGTTCTTGGATGTGTCGTTGCCATGGCAACTGTAACTTGGTGACCTCGTTATTTCTGCCTAATCCCGTGCTGAAATTATGGTTGCTCCACCCTTTTGCCTGGCTGGCCTGATAACATAATCATTGCAAATGAGGCAGGGGAAGGGAGGAGAGGGAGAGAGAAAAAAGAGAGAGAGAGATGCACAGCAGTGACAGTGTTGTATCAGGACACATCATAGAGTTCATCAGCACAGACAGCAAGGCTACCATGCAGCTTTCCAACACAGTGCTGCTAGGCTGTGGGTCCTATCGGTCTCTAAGAGAGCCACGGTATAGTCTCGAGCATCGCTATATGTGACGATTGAAATTAATTATGAAATTATTTAAAATAAATTTTAAAAAGGCCACGTGAATTTCACATCACGTGTGAAAGATGTTTCTCAGCATGATATTCACACATGTTTCTAACGTGTCTTTGGAACACTTCACATACAATTGACATGATATCCACATGGGCTTACTGCATGATTTCTCACATCTAGGACCTTTTTCGCATTCAATTTGAAGAATTGCTTCGCTTAATTGCGTGTAGCTTGTGCCAAGATACTGTGATGTCAAGGGATAATGTGAAAGCAACGTTTCATAGGTGATCCCGTGAAAATGCCCCATGTGATAAATCACGTGGCACATTTGGAATCATATTAACCACACAGGTTTTTGAAGTGTGCCAAAAACACATTGTGATAAACATGTGATAAACTTGCAAATAAAATCTTTCACATGTGATGTGATGTGCAGGGGCGTAGCTGGGGGGGGGGGGAGGGGGTAGCTTAGGATGATTCCAAGGGCCCAGCACTGGGGGGGCCCCCAAAAAATATATATATAGATTTTTTTTTACTAGACATCACTCAGGTGTATTTATTGATGCTCTCATTGATACTATGTTTCTGAAGTGTGTGTGTGTGTGAGATATATAGAGAGAGAGGGGGGGCTTTGGTAGACTATTGCATTGGTCCATTCATTGAAGATGAACGCAATGCGACATCCTTTACTAGGCTCACCCACCAACAGTGCAGGTGCTGAACTGCTGATCCGAATGTATAGGTAAAAACCATATTATGCGTTTTCATCAATAAATAAATGGCAAAAAAAAAATCTCTCGCGCGCTCGAATTCATTGGGGGCCTACAAATACATTCTTTCATGGGGCCCAGAATCTACAGCTACGCCCCTGGTGATGTGCAATGTATGTAAAGGAAATCATTATATAGCAATTATGGCTGTCAGTTTATCGCGTTAATTAGATAAATTAATTACACAGCAAATTATCGCGTTATGAAAATTAACTCAAAATTAATAAAAATATAAATAATAATAATACATTTACAAACGTTTTTTTTTAAATGTCCATTTGCATGTTCTTTATCTGATTCTAGGGACATCTATGGATCTCAGGGAATGTATTCCCAGTGTCAGAAATACTGTGTCTGTTACTAGGCTTGAGTAAATCGTAATGAACCAATTGAGAATATCAATTCAATTATTATTATAATTTTTTTGGACTGTGAATAACACCATGCTAAAATTGACCAGACCTGAAAAATCTAAGCAAATGAATAAATGGAAGATGATTAAACAGAAGGTTTTGTAGATACAGTACTGAATTCTGCCATCCGGACACATGCAATTTGAAATATGATTATAGAATATAAAATATCAGGCCTAAAATGGTTATGCGATAAAAATGTGATTAATTAGATTAATTAATTACAAATCCTGTAATTAATTAGATACATTTTTGTAATCGTCTGACAGCACAATATAAAAATGTTAATACAGTATGTCAATATAGTTTTGTTTTTTTATTTGAAGTTTGTTATGGTAAGGTTTGTGCCAAACTGCAAGCCGGGCTGTTTCTTAACCAGGTTTGTACATTTGGAAAGTATTGTTGTCACTCCATAATAATGAGGAATATGAAATTACAGGCCAACAAAACTTATTGTACTGAGCGCCTGGGCATGTGTAGAGACACACATAACACACCAGCACATAAACACTTGAATTATTGATTTAGGTGTTTGATTAGATTCAGTTATCGAATAGAGCATGGGAAGCTCGCTGAAAAATTAATGGATCTTTGAAATATACATGCAAACTAATATGAAATCTTCAGTCATGCACTATTCAATAATTCACCAAATTTACATATTATTATTGGCATATCTCATTACTGCTGACCGAGACACACTTATATATTCAAGATTTTCATTAGTTGGATATTCTGTTGCATAAATTAACATGAATAATGAAGGACTGAACTCAAGTCATGTTTCAAAGAAATCACTTCTGAACATGAAAAATCTTCTAAATAAATGTCTTTGAATGGTCACATAGATGGCAAAACCTTTGAAAACAAGTTCAAAGGTCTTAGCTAAGAACATCTTTTTATTACGTCCAATCCAACATGTTGTTTTGAT
The DNA here is from genome assembly GCF_963971535.1 of Notolepis coatsorum. Lineage (NCBI taxonomy): Eukaryota > Metazoa > Chordata > Actinopteri > Aulopiformes > Paralepididae > Notolepis > Notolepis coatsorum. Next base: position 27,796,700 of record NC_140180.1, read on the forward strand.
GAAATCATGTAACAATTTAAAGAGCTCTTTATCCGTCCAAGCCAAACTCTTGCATCAATAATCGAATAAATGCATTTCACAGTACATTGTTTCGCTTATTCACAGCACCCTGCTCTACACTGTTGGTTATGTTTAGTTTCAAACAAAGATGAAAGTCTCAATTGACAGTAACTTCGGCCTGCGTACATCACAACAAACATGTATAGGAAAATCACAGCTGTGTGTGAGCTAACAAAACTATTACAGCCATTTCTGAGCCCAGCGCCCCTCCTCTTTCCCCCGGTGCTGAACTTATACACTCAGGATCTATGTGCTTCGGAGAGCCAAATGAGAAACATATGTGTCAGGGGAAGACTGAGAGGTCTATGTTTCCTAACCAACTCCCAGCCAACCAGAGGGTCTCCAAATTTGGATTTAGACCTTCAGGGTTCCCTGTACGAATGAGAGAGAAATAGAGAGAGAGAGAGAGAGAGAGAGAGAGAGAGAGAGAGAGAGAGAGAGAGAGAGAGAGAGAGAGAGAGAGAGAGAGAGAGACTGTATGTTTGTGTAATCTGCCCTGAGAGAGAGAGAGAGAACCGCACAACTCCCAAGAGGCTTATCTTGGTCAGATACTGTTGCTAGTATAGAAATTCTCAATCCGGTCACAACATTGCTCCAACATAACCACCCCCACCAATGACCTGGATTTCACTGGCTGCTAGAAGCATCCACCACATACAGTGGGCTATACAGTATTTAAGCATTACATCACGAGACAGAGTGGGTTATAGAAATTAGATCACGCCTATGGGTGGTTGTTAGGCCCGAGGCGTGATCTAATTTCTATAACACACTCTGTCGTGTGATGTAATGCTTTTATACAATGGCCGAATTCATCCAACCTTATTGCTATACAATAAACACAAATTAATTGAAGATTTATTGACAAAACCATCTGCAGAAAAAGTAGTTCCAAACAAAAAGAAAGAGAAGTTGCCTCCGTGTGGAAGCAGCTCGGAGGTGCGCTGTTTCAAGGCAAGAATGCAGTGAGCGTGGGTTATTGGTTTGATTGATTGATTGATTGATTGATTGCAAATTTTATTAATGTCCGCCTTGTTTCGAACTGGTTAAGAACTGTTAAGAACTTCATTCTTATATGCTTCTATAGAAAGTAGGTGCAAAAAAAAGAAAGATGTTTTCTTTGCCCTATAGGCTTTGGCCCTCTTTCGAAGTCGCGCTCTTTCGAAGTTGGTTATGCTTAGAGTTTGGAATCAGGGCTGGTGGTCTATCGCCCTGCTCTAAAGATAAACTCTAAGCATAACCGACTTCGAAAGACTCTAAGCCTAACCAGTTTGAAACAAGGCGGACATTAATACAATTTTCAATCAATCAATCAATCAATCAATCAATTCAATAACCCACGCTCACTTAAAACAGTGCACCTCCCAGCTGCTTCTATAGAAAGTAGGTTAAAAAAAATTTGCCTCCTATAGGGCAAAGAAAACTTCTTTACATGTAGTACAAACAAGCAGTGTAAACAATATAACAAATCAAAATAATTAACTAACTAACTAACTAACTGAAATAAAGTATTCACATAAGGTGCAGCATAAGGTAGTATTATTGTCCTTTTTAGGTTCCTAGTAGTTGTAGTTGGATGTCTGGCAGCAGTCCCTGCCCACTGTTGTGGAGCCTGATGGCCGCTGGTATGAAGGACTGGCAGAGGCGGTTAGTTGAGTGTCAGGGGGGAATGAGTCTGTGGCTGAACGAGCTTCTCATCTTGACTAGCTCGTCGTAGAGGGGGTGGGAGGGATTCTCCAGGATAGCAGCCAGCTTCCTTCTCATCCCCCTCTCTGCCATCACCTCTAGTCTGACCAGCTCGACTCCCACCACGGAATGGTCTACATTATCTGAAAGTACACAAACTACCAGTCATTCACCATTCATTAACTATGAATGTATTAAAACATACGGTAACACTTTATATTAAGGTCCTTGTATTAAGTGTTAGTGCTTATAACTGTTATAATCTAACAATAAACATGTTTATGATGCTATTAATAACAGTTAATAACACATAATAATGTTAATAAGCATCTTATAAGGACTTATAAGGGCCTTATTACCTATTAAATCATGCATATTACAAGCTTATTACTTAATATAAAGCGTTTTTATTATGAGATTTGAAAAACAGTGTTTCCCATAGATAGATTTATTTGTGGTGGTCCACCACAATGACTTTTCCCAAACGGATACAATAACACATTAATAATGTCTAGTCTCACATGTTCACAGTCCTTTATAATGCTTTATAATATATGTGTGTGTGTGTATGTATGTATGTATGTGTATATAATATAAATGCCCATCTCAGCCTGCCACCACCACAAATAACTTGTGGGTTCTCATTTGTAGGATTGCATTCTAATTTCAAATATTTCAAGGCTTGTAGTAAGTTGTGCCTCCCTTTGTGTTACGAATTCAATACCACACTTACCATAGGTTGCACCTCAAACTCAGTGCATAGCATCTCATAATACATGCAGCGAGCCTTGAGTGAGACTTTACTCACATTTGATTAAGCTTTTACATCTGACATCTTTTTGTGTCATCTTGGGTTTCATGTTACGCTGACAGTATGGCTTTATGTACAACATGCATCCTGCTCCGTGTTGAGACAGAGATCTCATGGGAGACATCACAAAGCCACGTTTCCATGTTGAAAGCGTGTTAGGCTGTCATTAAACCCTGTGTGTGTGTGTGTGTACAGTATGTGCATCAACAGAACACTTACACTGATGTAGCAAGATTAAACTATCTTCTGAAGACTCCAGAAGATGCTTTATGCTCATGTAAATGCCTAGATAGAAGTTTGAACGAAAATGTTTTACTGACTTTGAGAAAGGGTAAACATGCATAATACTGAAGTTCTACGTACAATACTTTAAATTAACATATTATCACATTTACTGAATATCGTTGTGGCCGCGATGACCAGCGATGTCACTACCTCAGTAACTCAGTAACTCACTCACTCCCTCACTCACTCACTCACTCACTCACTCACTCACTCACTCACACACTCACGGTTAGCTGCTCTGGGTAATGCGCTTTGTGTAAAGCGCTTCGCATTATGACACTATGTTCTAGTTACTTTGAAGAAATGCAATTGCTTTGTAAAATTCTGAATCCATGATAGCTACAGTGCCGGAGGGAGACAGTTAATCTCCTGCTCTGTCTACACACCTGATGCCACATATTCCCGCCAAATACAGTAAAAGGTGATTTAGTGAGTCATACGTGACTCTCTTACTACCAACAATCATCTTCCACCAGACCCACCCTTCTCCCTCCCCATGTAACATGCTAATAACACGCCTATTGTCCTTTGTGAGAAAACTGCCTTCATAGTCACCGATGGCGCTTGCCGTCATTGTTTGGGGATCAAGTGTTTGGTTTGGCCAGGGGCGCTCATATTCGCGCATGGCCCCAAGCTCACTCCTCTTCCGCCTCTTCTCCAACTGACACAGCTGGTCCAGACCGTCCGGCCCGGCCAACTCTCAGCATGTAGCAACAGCCAAGAGGAGCATGGAATACTAGAGCTTTAATTAAAAAAAACATGGAGACGCTATACATATAAATAATATAAATATAGAAATACAAATAAAGAGAAGAGAAACAAGCCCACAATTGCTTATAAACTGCAACCACCAATCTGGCCATGCATTATTACCACCACTACACCTTGTTCTGTAGCGTTATGGCTTGCTCAGCACCTGTCTGCATATATCTCGCTTCAGCGTATATACACTGAATAAAAGATTCCACCATGTACCTTTACATGCCAGCATTCATCTGGCCACACCCCCATCCGCTTACCTACATAAGCAGGGGTGGGGCCACACACTCACCTCCTTCTCAAATTTCATCACAAGCTAAGTGTTGCTCACATGCCCACTTGACGTGGAGAAAAATATTTAGTCTGAGGAAAGGAAGAACAAGGAGATACGTTGACATCATATCTTTATTTTCTCTCACTATTTTCAAGAAAATACGGCGATATTGTCTTCGTTACTGGAGTGTCTGGTTCATTCCGACCTTCAACGGCTTTTTCGTATTAGGAGCTCACGCCGCTGACATGCCTCCCAACTACAATCCTCCTTGCTGCGGCTGGATGGGGTTACCCTCCAGCAACACAGCTGGACTGTAGGACGCACCGACTGTTGTGAGAAGCGGTGGTTTCCAGGTTGGGTACGTACTGTTTTGCTTGCGAGCTCTGGTTGTTGTTGATGCTGTGGGGGTTAGCTAACAATTTACGAAACGCCAACTCCAGGCTAGGGTCCTCTGCTCGGCTTAAACGGCGGTCGGGGGATCTTGGTCTGACGCCCATTATGGCTAATCTAGTGGGCCGTGCTAGGTCCTGGTGATCCCGGGATTCTAGAGCGGATGCTTCTCTGTCCCGTGCAGGCCCCATCTTTCATAGACAAATGGAAGTATACCCTAACGAGGAAATGTGGGCATAGGATCTTCTTTATCGGAAGTTCCATGCTCAAAGGGCCCCGTGTATGTCTGGATCACCGTTGACAACTGTGTTCTGACATTTCTTTTTCTTTTCCCTGTTAGGGGAGGGATTGGGACAGCGGCCTGTCTGAAGTGTGGCTTGTTATGTCATTGTATGCAGTTCAGGTGAGCTGCTTAGCTTGCGTGCTAGTTGTGGACTACTGTGTTAGCCAGTCAGCTGTTAGCTGCGCAGCTGTTAGCTGCAGCGTTAGCTCGCTGTGTTTACCAGGCTGGTATACGTTAGCTTGTTGCTATCAGCCGAACGGCTGTTAGCTTAATGCTACACTGTTGAACGTTTTCTGTGACTATAACATGCCTTAAACACTCTGACTACGACGTCATCTTTGACAGAGGATGTTAGTCGAACCTACCGGGAGCCCCGCCGGCGAGGACTGCGTCAACATAGAGAACCGTAGCGGCTGGGTGGCGCAGCGACGCTGCCCTCGTCGTCAACACAGGAATGCTGTGTTTAACGTCGGTGCCCCGTTAGCTAGATTGCAGTTGGCTTGGCCTGCGCTCACGGTAGGTAGGTCCCGACCGGACCTTAAACACTTCTTCTTCCTTCCCTTCTAAATGTTTTGTAATAATGATGTTTTCCAAAACGGGTGTTGCTGCAATACATTTAGGATACGAAGCGTGTTGTGTGTGAATTGTCTTGTCACTGGTATAGCTTCTCTCTCCATACAAATAGGGTTGTTGTTTTACATGTGTAAAAATGATCTGGTTAGTTGTGTTGAGAACATCATGTGGGTTCAGGTACCGTGAACTCACAACTAAGGGGGTTAATTAACCTATAAAGCTATGCTTAGTGACATATGAGTGAAGAATGAATTCTTTTCTCAGCCTGTAATGACAATGAACAGTGTGTTCACATATTAACAGGGTTACCTGTTCAACTGGGCCGTATCAAGGGTAAGGTAGGAGGGGTGATCCCCCCGGTTTCCCTGGGGCTTCCCCACCCTCCTCTCAGACATGTTGTTTACAATATATTCTGTCACTGTGTTTGTGGGGATACGATGTAACCCTTAGCTTAGTTGCTGGGGTTGTGCTAACCGCTTGAGAAACTATATTTTCCTAAAGAAAAGATTGTTTGGTCGCTTTTCGTGTGTGCTTAGCAAGGCCTGTGGCCGATACTAATAGAGGATTCTGTATTCTCTCGTTATGAAAAACGCCGTTCCTCTGTAGCAAGAGTGTACTTGCCATTTTTTGTTGTGATGAAGGGTTGTGTGCTTGTGATCTACAACTGGGTTAGGCTGGCCACAGAAGCACATGTGTAAGTCTGGTACCGGGGCTCTTAAAGGGGCCCTCTCTATTCTGTGTTTTTTCCTTAGTAAAAATCAGATAGCAGGTTAGCACATGAGCTGTGTGAAGCTGTTAGACACTTCATGTAGCTGACTATGACTGTGTCATGTTCTTTTTTGTCATTACATCGTATCATGGGTGTGGGGTTGTAAAGGGGTGAACTGGTAATCCTTTCCTCCCCTTTTTGATTGGTCAGGGGTTAAAACCTCCTGTCCTTCAAGGTTCCTGTCACGTTGCTGTTCGGCACGTTACAGGGTAAGAGGGGGGGGGGGGGAGTTTCCTGGTCCCACGCCCTGGAAGATTGGGCGTGTGCACCGCAGAAATTCCCCCGCCATAGAGTACGTCACTGTGCGCGTCTCTGTTGGTAAGACTTCCGTGAGTTGTTCAGGTCCATGTGATGGATCTGTTTCAGGGAGTTGTCAGAGCTCCTCCTCACGAAGCTCCTCCTCGGGCCTTCTGTGAGTTAGGACTCTCCTTCCCTGTGAGGGAGCCTCCTCAGAGTTCAGAGCCTCCTCCTCAGATTGTCAAGGTGAGTAGAACTTCAAAAAGGAGTCCTGCTCTATTGTGTGTGTATTCGATTCAATTCGATTATTGAGTGTGTATTGGTTCAGTGCCTCCTCCTCGGAGAGCCCTAACCCAAATTTTACATAGCTCAATGTTGCAATATATTCTTTTCAATCTATACAGCTCGCGTGGGAAGTCTCTCTGGGGATTTCCGTCTCCTCCCTATGGCGAGGATGGTGGGATGTAAAAATGTAAACAGTTTTTACCCTCAGCTGCGTCACATGGGATTCATGTCAGTCTGTGTTTCTTTCTTTTTTGAATAAAAAGAGGAAGGTACATGAAGCACGACAGCTCCGTGTCGTTCTCCCAGGCGACTTGGAGGAACAATGTTTGGTGTCTTGCTAGACTATCCATTGATGTGTTTGGGTCTCGACGCATACATAGTGCTAGCTCTGTGTGTTTCTGTTAAAGAATCACACAGGGGCTAAGTGCGCCTTGGTTGCTTGTTAAAACAGCGTTTTTATAGGGCAACTGGGATGGAGTTTTGTCTCTTCCGAGCGCCAGTTTACTAGGTTGTCTCGATGAATTCTCGTTCATATCTGGGGGATGTTAACGGAATAGATCTAAACATAGGTAGAGGGGTCTCACGGCCTTGGGGTGGGCCACTGCGCACGGTCCAAATGGGACCGTCTGGGTGGCGCCCTCTTTTCATGTTTTAGATCGACACGCATACCTACCCCCTCTTCTGGAGTGGGCATGTCGGCGTGGTTAGGACACAGGACTGGTCTGGTCGCGCTGGTCCAGGTCAGTTAACCCGTTGTCCGCCGGGGATGCAGATCTGCTGTTCTGGTACCTTGAGGGACTTGTGCTTTTTTCGGGGGGAAAAATGCCGGGTCGGTCCGGGTGTCACAGGGTTAGGCGCTATGGAGACCCTTTGTTAGGTACATATTGTACTCTGCACTATCGTAATGGCTTACGGCCATACCAACCTGTACACGCCCGATCTCGTTCGATCTCGGACACTACGCCGGCTCGGTCCTGGTTAGTACTTGGTTGGGAGACCGCCTGGGAATACCAAGTGCGGTGTGCTTAGGGCTGGTTCTCCATTCTTTTCGCTCCTCTCTCACGCGTGGCGAAGAGGGGGCTGTTGGGGTGGTCTTGGACCTCCTCTGGTAACCCTGTGCTTCCCGTGCCGCCGGGCCCGGTCCGAAGTAAAGTTTCGTTGATACCGTAGGCCTGGGATAACCCTTTTTTGAAAACTGAAACACTTGTACTGCGGTATAGCCAGTGTATGCCCGCAGGTGTGTTTTGGAGTTTTTTCTTGAGGGGTTATAGGAACAACTACCGTCTGTACAGAGAGGGTAGTTGATTCCCTGGTATGTTGGAGCAGAGTCAACTCCCGGGTTACCCGGTTGAGTGTGCCCCTGCACGTTCATGACGTCTGCCAATCATGTCAGCCTTCTCTGCCTCGACCCCTCTGGGTGGTTTTCTTTTAATGGAGGCTTTGTCATGCAACAACGCCAGCATACGCCCCTTCCGCCGGGGGGGCTGTTTTCAGCTGACTCCTTTGGCGCCTGTCTCGTCCGCAGTGCTCCAGGCTCAGGTTACAGCCTGTTGCCTGGTTTCCCCGGTGCGTTGCCTGCTTCCGTTGGTTAACCTTTTTTGTGTGCTTACGGTCATGCAGGGTCAGTGTGCCTGGCGGTGTGCTGTTGAGGGGAAAGGGCCCGCTCTTGGAGGGGCCTTATCCGAATACGCTGGCGATGTGGGGGGCGGTGTCACTAAGTGACCATCTGGTGGGGTCTTGATGCCTGGCATCATTGACCTCTCCGGGCCCCCGTTATCCAGGGGATCCAGTCCCTTCAGTGGGTCTGGGTCTTCCTTCGCGCTCCGCTGCTACGGCCTTGCCACGGGGTTGGGTTTGCTCTTGACCCCGTGATTTCTGGGGGCAGTAACGAGGTTGTTCCTTCCGCTCGTTCCCGGGTGGCATGCAGGTTGTGCGTGTGTGTAGTCGTGGGGTCAAGCCACGGTCTGCTCACCCTGTGCGTTGAGTTGCTTGAGTGCCTCTTCGCACGGTCGGATCCGACGCCCTCCCGTGAACCTCCAATAGGGGGGTATCCTCCATTAGGGAGGGTCGGGGGCGCTCGGTCCTCCCATGGGGGTGTGGCCAGATGAATGCTGGCATGTAAAGGTACATGGTGGAATTTTTTATTCAGTGTATATACGCTGAAGCGAGATATATGCAGACAGGTGCTGAGCGCACCATAACTCACAGAACTGGGTTATATACATAACCCTTCGATTTGTGCCTCAACCTGAGCACTAGCCATTATTTTGATGCAGTATTATTTAGATTTAGTAGCAATGTTGAAGACCAAGCTGGAACGTCTCATGTCACTCACACTTACCTAAGGTATGTCTTGTCAAAGTTGTACATTTTCACAATATTATAAGTAACACACCACCTGTTTAACCTCTTAAGCCTGATGGGTCCGGTACCGGACCCACAATGACATCACGCCATAAATCCATCTCTACAGACTGTATGAATTAATGTTGTGTTTTTTCCCTATCAAATGTAGCCAAGAGTAAAGACCCTAACCCTGTCAAAACAGCAGTCAAAGTGTATATTTTCAGCATTACGTTTGTTTACCAACGATTTTTCATGTCTGGTAAATTTTTGCATGGTGTTATTCACCGTCAAAGATGAAAAGATTTAATTAAATTAAATGTATATTGGGTGTCACAGTCATACCCATTCGATTTAGGCTTGTAACCTTCTGAAACACAAAATGTGTGAAGATGTTGGTCCTGAGAATCGGGCGAACAGCCTATGATACATTAAGTCTGGATGATAATGAGGACAGAAGGATACATTAGCTGTGTCCAGTCCATGCAGTCCATGCTCTGTCATGTTACATGACTCAGAGCAAGACAAAACAGCTGCTGGTCTGTTACGGGGGAGCCAAACAAGACATGGCTCTTTCAAAACAGAGGCTAGTTCCCTGGATTTTGGATTTCATTCATCTACAGTAGCTAGCCTATTCCAGTATGTCTGACTCCACCACAGTCATCAGATCGCATTTTAATCTGTGAATCTGTTTCTGAGTCTATTTTTTTTCCATACAACCACCTGCACTGCATGAGACTTGTTGTGGGCATACGACTACAACACCTGGTGGCAAGATTGAGCACCAGGACTCAGGTTGCGGAAATGGAGTTGCACCAGATCCAGACAAAACCATGTGTCCAGAACTAGGCCACAGTCTGCTCATTCCTTCGCTTCGCAAGATACTATTGCAGGTTCATCGCCAGTCTTGCCAGGCCTCTATTGATTCCAAAATAAAAAGCAGAGCGTCTCTAAACAGTGCTACCAAAGCTGTGACATAGCTTTTGAGGTCCTAAAGGAAAAAACTAGTCCAGGCCCCCATTCTGGCCTTCACCGAATTTAGACTACCCTTTCGGCTGTATACAAATTGTCACGGGGGACTAGGAATGTTGAACCCAATATGCAGACAAAGAGGCCGGCAGACAGGTCTTGTCAAAACCCAGTATGGATATATTTAATAAGAAGGAGTAGTCAGGTATCCAGGCAGGGGTCGGTAATCTAACGGGTGACTCGTACAGTCCAGGGAGCGTGTGCAGGGCAGGGTCGTCAGACAGGCAGGGGTCATACACCTGGTTAACGAAAGAGAGAGAGAGAGAGAGAGAGAGAGAGAGAGAGAGAGAGAGAGAGAGAGAGAGAGAGAGAGAGAGAGAGAGAGCAGCCAGGCAGGGACTGTGACAGTACCCCCCCCTCAAGTGGGCCCCACCCGGCGCACCGCTGGGAAGACCAGGATGCTCCTCATGGAAGCTGGCCACGGTGGACAGGTCCAGAATCAGCCGATGCGGAATCCAGCTGCGCTCCTCGGGACCGTACCCCTCCCAATCCACCACGTATTGGAGCCCCCGACCCCGACAGTGCACATCCAGGAGCCGCCGGACCATGTAGGCGGGATGGTCATCGATAATCCGGGGAGGACATAATGACAGAGGACAGGAAGAAACGGGCATGGAAGTTCAGGTGGACATGGAGAGAGCGGGGCAGCCAGAGATGCACAGCAGAGCTGTTGATTATTCAGTTGATACGGAAAGGACCGAACTTAGGTGTCAACTTGCGGCATTCCACCCTAAGAGGAAGGTTGCGGGTAGACAACCACACCTCCTGACCCGGACGATAGCGAGGGGGAACCCGATGACGATCCGCCTGTCGCTGGTACCGGGAAACAGAGCTGCGTAGCGCAGACCGAGCATTCTTCCACATTCGAGAGCACACTGGAATGGGGAGAGTCCAGTAGCCGAGCTCTGGAGCGAGTTGTGTGCATACTCCACCCAAACCAACTGCCGACTCCAGGAGGTAGGATTGGAGGCGACCACACAGCGTAGAGCCGTCTCCAAGTCGTGGTTGGCATGCTCAGTCTGCCTGTTAGACTGCGGGTGAAAACCAGAGGATAAACTGGCTGACGAGCCAATGAGGGAATAGAATGCCCACCAGAACTGTGATGAAAACGGTGGGCCTTGATCCGACACCACATCCCGGGGGAGACCATTGAGTCGAAAGACGTGCTGGACCATCAGTTGTGTGGTCTCTTTGGCGGAAGGGAATTTTGGGTAGGGGGATGAAGTGTGCAAATTTGGAAAACCGGTCTACTACGGTTAGGACGCCGGTATTACCGTCTGAAGAGGGGAGTCCTGTGACAAAATCAATGGAGATGTGTGACCATGGTAGTGTGGGACAGGTAGCGGGTGGAGGAGCCCTGATGGATCTGAGTGGGTCGCCTTGCCCTGGGCGCAGGCGGTACAGGCCAATACGAAAGCCAGTGTCTGTCTCCATGGTAGGCCACCAGAATTGTTGTCGCAGAAACACCAGAGTGTGGCTAACCCTGGGGTGACAGGTGAGTCTGGAGGAGTGTGCCCACTGTAGGATAGCCGAACGAGCGGAGTCCGGGACGAACAGGCGGTTAGGCGGACCATTGCCGGGGTCAGGTTGGGAACGCTGTGCAGCCCTGACCATGCGTTTGATGTCCCAGGTGATGGCAGCTATGAAGCAGGAGGGCGACAGGATGGGGTCAGGATCGGAACTGAACTCAGGGCATCAGGCAGAGACAGGGCATCAGGCTTAACATTCTGTGAGCCCAGGCGATAGGACAGCGTGAAGTTGAACCTCCCAAAAATACAAGCCCACGAGGCCTGATGAGAATTGAGATGTTTCGCTGACTGCAGATAGGAGAGGTTTTTGTGGTCGGTCCAGACGATAAAGGGGAGAACCGCTCCCTCCAGCCAGTGACGCCACTCCTCCAACACCAGTTTCACAGCCAGCTCCCTGTTGCCGATGTCATAGTTTTTCTCCACTGGGGATAGACGTTGAGAGAGGGAAGCACATGGGGGGAGCTTACTATCAGTATGGGACCGCTGGGACAAGACAGCTCCAGCTCCCGTATCTGAAGTGTCAACCTCCACCACAAACAGTAGGTCAGGATCAGGCTGGACCAAGATGGGCGCAGAGATGAAGCAGCGTTTAAGGTCACAAAAAGCAGCGTCCGCCTCAGGGGACCAAGGCAAATGGAGGCTGTCCTGTGGAGGTGAGGGCACAGAGGGGGGCGGCGACGCGGCTGTAGTCGCCGTTAAAAGTTTGCGAAGCCCAAGAAGCGCTGCAACTGCTTCAAGGAGGAGGGTTCGGGCCACTGGGTGACTGAAGAGACTTTAGCAGGGTCCATCTGCACCCGCCCCTCGGAGATGACATATCCCAAAAAGGATACGGAGGAGGCATGGAACTCGCACTTTTCAGCTTTAACGAAAAGCTTGTTCTCCAACAGCCATTGAAGAACTAGGTGAACATGACGCTGGTGAGTCTCTAGTTCCTTGGAGAAAATCTGAATATCATCCAGGTAAACAAAAACGAACTGTCCATTCATGTCTCTGAGTACATCATTAGCAAGATTCTGGAACACTGCTGGGGCATTGGTAAGGCTGAACGGCATCACGAGATACTCGATGTGGCCGATAGGGGTATTACAAGCACTCATCACCCTCCTGAATGCAAACGAGGTGGTAAGCACTGCGCAGGTCCAACTTGGAGAAGATAGTGGCACCGTGCAGAGGACCAAACGCAGAGCTGATGAGGGACAGCGGGTATTTGTTCTTCACCGTGATGTTATTAAGACCCCGGTAATCAATACACAACTCAAGGTTCCATCCTTCTTGCCAACAAAGAAGAACCCCGCCCCCACGAGAGAAGACGAAGGACGAATCAAGCCCGCCACCAGAGATTCCTCGATATACTTTTCCATCGCTTCCCATTCCGGACAAGAGACATTATACAAACGACTGCTGGGCAGGGGAGACCCCGGCAGGAGGTCAATGGCGCAGTCATAGGGCTGATGGGGAGGTAGAGACATGGCCCGTTATTTGGAGAATACGGCAGCAAGGTCATGATAAGGCCTGGGAACAGAAGGCAGATCGGAGACCTCAAGGGGAGAAGACGGAGCATCAGAGAGAGAAGGCTGTGCGGAACATAAACAGTTAGCGTGGCAGTGACTGCTCCAAGACATCACCTTGCCTGCCGCCCAGTAACAGGGGCGGTCTCTAGAGGTGAGTCGAGTGGATCTAACTTCAACCCCAAGGACCTGGCTACCTCGATGTCGATAAAGCTCTCGTCGGCTCCGGAGTCGATTAAGGCCGAAAAAACAAGGGACTGATTTTGACACAACAGAGTAGCACTGATCTGAGGCCGAGAGGGGATGAAAGAGGGAATTTTTGCTTGGCTCGTACGCACCTCTCCGACTACGGACAAGCCCAGCCTTTTGATGGGCGTAACGGACGCGTGAACACTTTAGGCAACCAACTTGCGCTTCCGCGTTGCTCTGAATTGCTCTGATTGGCCGAGCGCGCGCATGCGCATGAGCCGCAACGCACTCCTCAGAGGCAGGAAGGACAGCTGGGTTGACAACACTTAAATACCAGGACTAATTAGAGACAAGAGGATGATTAGTGAAATAACACACAGCTGGGGTAATGACTAAACATGAAACGTAGCAGGGGAAATATACAAAAACATGACAACACCAAACAGCACATAGATACAGACACAAGGAGACAAAACTAAATTAGACAATGGGGCACAGTAAAGACAACAGATGAACACACAACAGATTGGTGATGACAGACAGGACATTAATAAATAAAAGACAACAAAGATGAATGCACTGAACTAGTCCACCTGGTGGTTGAGAGACGTAGTTCAGGCGTGGGAAATGTCCATGGACAGATGAGGGGACCAATGGGGGTGTGGAGCAGGACCGGGGGGACCGTTACAATATCACTGCTATGCCGATGACACTCAACTCTTCCTCTACTTTACTTCCTCAGATACCCAAGTCTCTGAACAGATCTCAGCCTGCCTGTCCAACATTTCCGTCTGGATGATGATCAACCACTTCAAAGTGAACCTAAGCAAAACGGAGCTACTCCACCTGCCAGCTGAATCCTCCCCACTGACCTACCTTTCAATCACAGTAGAGAACATAGCCGTGGCTCGGTGCTCGACCGCCAAGAACCTAGGTGTAGTCCTTGACGACTGGCTGAACTTCTCTGCTCACATTGCCTCAACAACCTGAACCTGCAGATTCTTCTTGAGCAATGTTAGAAGGATCTGCCCCTTTCTGACCAAAAAAGCCACCCAACTCCCAACTCTGCAACCAACAGTCATGTCTCTCCTCGACTACTGCAATGCACTACTACAGTAGCTGGTTTACCAAGCTGCCACCAAACCACTTCAAGGCCCACCTGATCTCCAATCTACCAAAGTCAGCCCACGTTACCCTACTTCTCAGAGAGCTGCACCCATTGCCGCACGATTCCGTTTCAAGGTCCTTGACCTGGCATACCATGCAGCAAGGGGAATGGCTGGCTTCTACCTCCGGTCAATGGTCGCTAACTACACACCCTCAAGACCTCTATGCTCTGCATGTTCTGGCCACCTCAGACCCACTCCTATTTGAGCTCCTGCGGGGTAATCAAAGCGAAGCAGGTTATTCTCTGTCCACAATGGTGGAATGAGCTTTCCACCACAGTCAGGACAGCCGAAACCTGCCCTATTTTCCGCAGTCGACTAAAACACATATCTTCAAACAATATCTGAAATAAAAATAAATAAATACATGTAAAAGACTACTACTAACCTTCATATTGTCTCTTACTATTATGCACTTTACTACTAAGTAATCTACTTTTCCTATATTACTACCTACTATGCTAATATGCATTGAAGAGTGTAGCACTCTAGGCGGCTGGGTGGCGCAGCGGTCTAAGCGCTCGTCACCAACGCAAGAGACACCGGTATCGAATCCGGCTGTCAGTGCTGTCTCCGGCTTGGCCGGCGGTCATACTGGCTCAATTGGCAGAGTCAGCAGGAGGGAAGCCGGTGGGGTTGTATTCTGGTCGTTGTAAACAGCGACTCCTACAGGTCGGTCAGGGCGCCTGCAAAGAAGGGATATGTTGAAGGTAGTGTGACCTCCCACGCGTTACACTTCACCAATGAGAGTCCGCGCTGGCAGGTGAAAAGAGGTTGCTGGCTGTCTCCTATGTGACGGAGGAAGCATCTGTTAGACTTCAGGACTCCCTAGACCGACCAGTGGGGGGCACATGCGAGCAACGACCAGGAAGGGGAGGGGGGAATTGGCATAACAACGAAATTGGGATGGGAGAAAATCTGAGAAAAACAGGAGAAAAAGTGGATAAAAAAAATAGTGTAGCACTCAAGTTCAACACTGTTTGACGAACAATATCACTTACCCTTAGCTGCCAGAGTTGTACCCTTCCTGCTGACTTGTTGTACAGAACTTGTAAGTTGCTTTGGATAAAAGTGTCAGCTAAATGACTAAATGTAAATGTACTATGGTCTTGTGAGTTCCCAATACAATGGTTAGAGTCCTACCAACTAGACTAGAGTCTTACCAACTATGCCAAGTGTTATGGGTGTATGACTACTCCACCTGGTGGCAAGATTGAGCACCAGGACTCACAATGACACCAGGCCATAAATCCGTCTCTACAGAAAGTATGGGCTTGTCCCTATGCCCTATATCGATGGTAATAACCCTCCGCAAGTCGTCACAGGGAGTATATAAAAGTAAAACCCCCCTGAAAATGTTTGGGAATACATTCCCTGAGATCCATAGATGTCCCTAGATACCAATAACATGCAAATGGCCTTGTAGAAGTGGAGCAATCTTCCATTTACTTGTATGTATTTTTAGGCGGATTTTCAGAAAATAGGGTTCAGGCTTAAGAGGTTAAGTTGCCAGTTGGGAACCCACAAAGTTTGGGGAAAATACAAATGGGTTTATTTACACACTGGGCAATGACTGACAAGGGGTAAAGGGTCCAAACGAAGGTCCAAATCTGGAACCCCACTCCAGTTTTGTCAGCAATCATTGGCAAGTCAATGTGGTTAGGGTAGGCGCTAAATGCCCACAGTGTAAGTGGCAGACATCTAATGTAACAGCAGGCCTTGGAAGATCCCATCTCCTTTGCTCATCCAGCTCTACAAGTTGCATGAAGTCCAAAGTCCAAAGACTAAAAGTGCTTTTTAGTCTCTAAAAAGTCCACAATTATCTAATATCTGTTTACTTTCAAATCCAGTGCCGGTCCCAGAATCCAGTTATTTAAAAAAGCTTATTTTCCTTTATAAATCAGCGTTGCCTAAGCAAACATTTATGATGAAAAAACAGTTAACTTCCCTTTTGCTGTGTGGGTCCACTCCAGGTTTGCCAGGTTACCTTTAGTCTCCGCCAGCAGCAGGTCCACACAGTGCCGTCTGGGAGAAATGCGAGGCCCTGTGCAAGATTTAAACGCGAGGCCCCCCCCTAATATATTTTTGACCCACCCCCAGCCCCCGATCACCGCTTGGTAGTTTTTTTTGCCTGGCACAGCTGAGAGTGACTGCGGTCACTAAAGCCCCAGGCTTGCACATCGCAGTCACGTAAGGGGCTATGTCCCAGCAGTGTTCTGCCCGGTGTCTTCCTGGTTGCCTTCAAATCCACAGTTCAATCATTACAAGCACCACTTTCCTTGATAATCAATATGATAAACATATGTGACAAAGCATTATGTTATAACCTTTGTGATATCCTAATGTTACAAGATGTATTACAGTATTTTGATATTTAGTTTATAGCCAAGATTCAATACGATTTTGGAAAAATGTAAACAGGGAGTGATGAATGCCTTGTCCAATTTGCACCAAACATGACTAATGTGTCCTTCCTATGACACAAAGGAGGCATGTGAAGTTTTGATTCACAGATAAACTATGAATGGATAGTCCAATCATGTGTTGTTACTCTGTGATATCCTGGTGTTGTTCTGAAAGTGACACATAATTAGGGATGTCCGAAATTATCGGTCTACCGATATTATCGGCCGATATTGGCATAAAAATATGATATCGGAAAATATCGGTATCGGTTTAAAAAAAATAAAAAATTATTTAACCTTTATTTACCCAGGCAAGCAAGTAAGAACAAATTATTATTTTATTTATTGTCAAAGTATGCATAATGTTGTGTTAATTACACAACAAGATATATGTAATGTTAATTACCTGAAATTATTCAGTTTTTTGGGGGGGGAAACCCTGCATATATCGGTATCGGTTGATATCGGTATCGGAAATTAAGAGTTGGACAATATCGGTATATCGGTATCGGTAAAAAAAAGCCAATATCGAACATCCCTACACATAATCCAACATGACTACCGTTTAGATTGTTTCCTTCTCTTCCTGAATAGTTGATGTCATTCTCACTAAACCTTGTGTATGGCATGTAGTGGCATTTGTTAAAAGTTGTATAAAGACGGTTGTTAGGCAAAACTGTTTGACCAAACAGGGGTGTGGTCAAATGGTGTCATTGAAGATTTGGGCCATATCGAGGATGTACTCTATATATATGTATATCATGCTGCACACGCTCACACTATGGACACTTTACAGAAGGAAAGATCACTTTAAGAATAGTATAGCTTGAGATCGTATAATATAGCATTGTATAGCAGTGTACATAAAGACCCAATGCCTCATCCGTAGCTAACAGTGTACTGCACTGCCACAGGACCTGTGGCATGCTCTGTAAATAGCTCATGTACAGATACCGATATGCCTACTTTGTTTACTTGTTTATTGCACTATGTCGCTCTATTGGTTGGACTCTTATATTATTACTTGTATTATGCACATCGTTGCGGGCGAGACCCCCCGCATTTCACTGTATACCTGTCTGCCGTGACAAATAAAACTCTTGTATCTTGTATCTATGGGTTAAACTCACTCTCATCCTCAAAAGACATATAGACACCTTTGCAAAGTAGTGAGTTCACCTCTTGGTATAGAGGTCTGTGCTGTAGCCTGCGGTGCGGCAGACCGTGGGTTCGAAACTGCCTCGGGGCATCAAAGTTTAAGGTGACGATGTCACAACCGTTACATATGATAATATATGTGTAATATGTATGATAATATGACAATTCATATACACTATGAATTGAAAATGGGGGACCCTGATGTAAACAAGACAAACGTCTTTCTCTGGTCTGCTCTGCATCCCCTTAACAATTGTGTGTATTGAGCCGTACTGTATTGTACCCATTCTGCAATCTGTTAAATAAAGTTTTCATTCATACACATATATATATATATATCATATGTGATTCACAAAGCTGATCATATTAGGCCTTTGATTCATTGTAGTGCTATATAAAATATCCTCTCAGATAACTATAACTCCAGTGCAATGCCTAAGGCATTGTTTTGTATGTGTATGTGTGTGTGTGTGTGTCACTTTTCATTTATAAATTAAAGTCATTTTAGATTAGCCGTATAAGAATATCTGAATCACAAGTACAAGATGAATTGATCAACATATCCTTATCCTTCATTGAACAAACGTCCAACATCATTCAAAGGTCTTAGGTATTCAAGAATAAAATGTCCATCTGCTCTGACCCATACCTGTGATTTAATGGCACAATGACCTTTTAATTACATCAAAAATGGATCACACACATTTTAATGATGGTACCTTATCTCAAATTCACTTATGGCTTAGTGCCATCTAGAGGCCGTTTTTGGTATAACTTCAAAGCAATACATAGATATGAAATAGTGGAATGACAAGCTGCCTCTGAAACCTACAATATGAGTTTGTACTGCTAGTTAAGTGAGGCCTGGCTGTATAAAATATAGCTTTGTATGAATATCTCACATACTCCACAACAAGGTAGAATTTGTATTATCCTAATTAAGCATGATAGGAGTGGAAAACGTGATATGCTACGGCTATAAGTAGAGACATAATGAATCAACTTCAGAATCTTATTCTATGTCTTTCAATATCGGTGCTGCCATTATGGATTTTTATTTTATCTACAAATACAAAATAATGGATCTGTCACGTTGTGTCTGGTCCCAGTTCTGAACCATCAATAACCCCCCCCCCCCTAAAAAACCTCTCCCGACTCTCAGCGTAGTCATGAACTTCAGAGGCGGTCCCTGGGTTTTTGGGCCCTTACTCACACGCAACACATGTGGCGCCTGGTTCTCAGAGGTAGAGAGGGGTCCTCCCATGCAGGTCATATTACCCGTGGCAGCCAAGGGCTAACCACTACCATCTGGCCTCGCGTTACATGTCCACTGTTACTCCCAGGTCTCAATGGCTTCCACATGGCGCCCCCCCCCCCCCCCCCCCCATCGCAGACATAACCTCTAAAACGCACACACACGCGCGCACGCACACATTTATAAGCATATATACAAGAGTATATGCACACATACTTATGCATGTAGGTGCCTATAAACACACACACACAAGCACACTAATCTGCATGCACCTACCCACACACAAATACAAAAAACGCACACACGCATAGACACACACACATGCGCGCACACACACACACACACACACATACACACACACACACACACACACACAACAACAAAGGCCTAAGGGGGAAGGGAGAAGGGGGCGTTCTTCAATCAGGAAATCCATCTCCAGGGGTTCCATGTAAACAGGACTGGACGATGCTCCTCTTCGAAGCCACAGCCCAACCCATGTATGACTTCAGGTATACAGTAGCGAATGCAATATTGTTTGAGAAAAAAACTGAATAAGCATGAGGAGGTGTTTATGGTTTGTAGTACATAGGTGCAAAAGTTGACTGAGGTGTCGGAAGACTGTTTTGACTGTGCATTGTGTAAGGGTGAATAAAGCCTCACATTGCAATTGCTATCGGCTGAGGAAGACAGGAACGTTGGGGAAAGGAAAACCTTGAATCTAAATCTTCTTGTGCTGAATTAAAATCAGTTTAAAATTCTTAAAAAAGGACCACACCACACAAGCACACATAATTACACGCACACACTGCTGCTACTTACACTGTAGTTTTTTTTATCTTGTAAAAAACATAGACCTTATATTGTATCATTTGTATATATCATTTTGTATCGTTGTCTACAAATCTACTATGATTGAGGAATCTCAAAATAATCTGAAAAGGACAGTCTATTGACTCATGGATAATGAATATCAGTCCTCAGCATCGGGGGAAGCCTCAAAATAAAATCCACAAGTACTGACTAAGAATCACTTTCCCCTCATTTTATTTTGGTCTATTGACAGTGGTGATGTTCAAGTCAAGAGAAGTAATCCTAGACCAGCATAGACTCTTTGAAAAGAGACACATAGGGCCAAAAAAAACAAGAAAAAAAAACATATGAAATCCTCCCTGTAACACCATAGCATCTGTGACGAGCAAAAGTAATTTGCCTCTCATACAGTACATTAGACAAAACAATAGCATCTGAGGCACTGTGGGTGACACGCTATCTGCTTCAGGTGAAACAAGAACAACACGCTCTGTCACAGCGGTAATCTTTGATCAGGTGAAATGCTTTCAGTGATAAACATCGACTCTATCCCCGTGGGCAATCACTCTATAGCATTGGCATCATGGAAGCTAATGTATGCGAGCCGTGTTGAATACGCCTCAGGCCCACACACACACACACACACACACACATCTAGATGAATTGCCATGCCACATAGAATAAATACATATCAGCTACAGTGAGCCGGGGTGCTTTGCTCTTTCCTATTAATTCCCAGCATTGTGATTTATTGCAGTGTGCTTGTCAACAGCCCTCTAGTACCCCTGAACCGTGGCTAGCCATGAGAAATAGCAGAGTTTAAGACTAAGGTCCAATAATTGTCCTCTGCTCTATTTATCTGCATTCTACTCCATGCTAAGCGAGAATATATGGGTCGGGAGAACTAGACCAATATTTTGTTCCAGAGTAGAATGGCTGTAAAAATCTATCTGTCATAATCCAACTGTTAAATTGATACCTTCCCATTTGCCACCACTGTGGAGATTTGCATTTGCCAAAGACACTAGGGGAGAACGCTAAAGAACGTGTCTCTTATGTGCAGTCATTTTTACAGTGCATGCACTACTAGGGTGTGCAATCAGACACAAGTGCCCATCCATTTGATTAATACTCATGCCTCTAATGCTAGCAGTGCATGGGGGGGGGGGGGGGGGGGGGGGGGGGCAGGCAGTGTTATCAAGGAGCGCCATCTGGTGGTACACATTGTTGGTGGTGTTTCGAGCATAGAAACTGAAATGATAGATAGGCCTTTCTCCCATGTGCAAGTTTACAACAGTCACTTGGCTGGTGGTAACGCCACAGATTGGATGCCATAGAACATTTAATGGAGTTGCCATGGAAATCAATGTCCTGGTTCAGTTGACACGACGCTCAGGATCTATACAAACAGCGAAGGAATCACCAAACGTTCTAGTCCCTTTAGTGACTGCTGATGATACAGCAGTCACTTGCTCGACCTAACTAGCCATGGGAACATTCACTCTGAAGCACTGGTTATATATGAACTGTTCGTTCTAAATTTATCACAGAGAAATGTCAAAGGTACTCACAGTTGCACAAGGGTTTCACACACAAAACCGGGGTGGTTTGAAAGCTCGGCGTTGCTAATAAACATTTAAAATAATTTTTATAAACTGGTCAACACTGCTCAAAGCGGCTTTATTTCCGTATTTCGCTGCCTGCGCTGTGATCACAGCGCATGCGCATCATGCACCCAACGCCGGAAATAATGCAGTGTTGACCAATTTATAAAAATTATTTAAAATGTTTATTAGCAACGCCAAGCTTTCAAACCACCCCGGTTTTGTGTGTGAAACCCTTGTGCAACTGTGAGTACCTTTCACATTTCTCTGTGATAAATTTAGAACGAACAGTTCGTAAATAACCAGTGCTTCAGAGTGAATGTTCCCATGGCTAGTTAGGTCGAGCAAGTGACTGCTGTGTCACGAAAGGGGCTACAAACGTTCCAGCTTTTTGAGTCCTGATGTGCTGATCCCTAATCAGTAGTTTCACGCACCGTACACACATGAAACAAGACTTGTTTCCATGGCAACTTGATCAAGATCCTATGACATCCATGTTATTGTGTACCTAAAGGACATTGCCACGATACACGACTAGGAGAACCCCGTCCTATTCACTCTGAGGCATAGCCCCTTTCGGGACTGTAAATCACGCCAACATCGTTGGATGAGCTATGCTCTCCGTAAATAAAGTCCCTTCTACGATGATGTAAAAATCCCACAATTAAGTCTGTCACGCTGTTCGGCAACAAAACACTCCTCGTACAAGTGTCGCACAGACATTTCAAAGGCCCTCACAGTTGCACAAGGGTTTCGGACAGACAGACGCTAGGGTTTGAAAACTTGGCGTTGCTAATAAACACTTAAAATTATTTTAATAAACTTGTCAACACAGCTTTACTTCCGGCTTTGGCTGCCTGGTGCACTTGCGCTGTGATCATCGTAGAAGGGACTGTTGATGCACGGAGAGCATAGCTCGTCCAACGATGTTGGCGTGATTTACAGTCCCGAAAGGGGCTATCTGAGGCACAACTCTCCAAGAGAGTGTAATCTCTCACCGGTGCTCCTGGGTAAGCTAAATGCACACTGGGACCATAGTTTCATAAACACACCTAATTCTAATCAGTGTCTGAGCAATTAAGCTTGGAGCAGGTACCACATCTATTAAGTCCACATTCATATTTCAACATATTTTTTTCCTTTATTCGTGTTTTTTTTTTTTTTTTTACTGCAAATCTGGTACAAATACGGACATGGTACTTTGAAATACTGTAACAGCACGAAGCATCATCATCATGATGTAGACACACACTGAAGTACACTTGACCACAAACATACAGCACAATAAGGCCACTCCACTCTAGAATGCATTGTATGTTTGAAAGAAGACAGCGGTTTACTTCATCTTTGTTTTTTTTATCTCATGGTAAGAGAGGACTTACATATAAAGACTAAACATTATAAACATACACTAACTTTTACACAGTACTCTCTGATATACTGCTCTTGTGAGGACAGATAGATAGGTTGATTTATTTCAGGGGATTTGTCTCCACACAGTAACTAGGGCTGCCCTCTCAAAAGTCCACTAATTGGTCGACTTAGTCGATAAGTCTATCTTTTATGCTGTATTCCATGCTGAACGAGTTACTTCCTGAAAAAATTATCAGCACGACTGAGGACTTCTTTAGTTGAGGACAGCCCTAATGGTATCATATGACTGTTTTTATTTGACCAGTAATAGTAATCGACCACTAGATGACGCTGTGAGACTGTTTATGCCTCCTCCCTCCCTCCCTAACTCTCCCAATTTCTCATTGTCACTATCCTCTCTCCCCTCATCCTCCCTTCATCCCACCTCTCTCTATCATCTACCCATCTCTCACGCCGCTACAACTCTTAATTTCTCCATTTACCTCTCTCTCTCTCTCTCTCTCTCTCTCTCTAGTGTGTGGGCACAGCCTGTGTCTCTCCTCCAGTGGTGATCAGCTGGACCAGGCTTCCCGATGCTGGACGGTCCGCACCGCTGGCCCAGTTGAAGAAAGACCTAGAGCAAAATAAAGATGAATATATATACTGCATAAACTATTTGACCATGTCATTTTGATGTAAAGCAACATTCATTGAAGGTAGGGAATAGGGATGGGCATCTGAAGACATATCAATAAATTGCTTAACTGAACTACCCTCCTGTCCCCCCCCCAAAAAACAAGAAAAATAGTCATAATGTAGCCTGAAGGCCTTCTGTGATCATAATTGACCTATGCCAAGCCCCGCCCTCCTTTTTTCAATTTTCCCAATGATAAATCCCTATACGGGTGGAACAACCAGTGACGTCAGACTACACCTCCCTATTGCATTGATATTCAATAAATAAGGAAACCAAATCCAATTTGTTAAATTTAAGTAGGCTGGATCAGTGTAGTTGACACAAACAGAACCAACAGCTATAGCTACAGTATATTATAAACACTTTGAATAGTTGAATATTCGAATAAGTGTGCCGATCCCTAATCCCAGGCCTAATGGATTGTAATTGTTTTATATAATAATGTATCAGCTATTAAAAGCTCTTGTGACTTGGCTTATAACATGTCATGTTTCCTCATGAAACAAATTAAAACCAGCTGCATTATGGATGTAATTTGGTCTGGTTATTGATGTATGTTATTAGAAGATGTGTGGATCTGTTATGTGGATTAATAAATACACGATCACACATGATAATTAATTACCAACAGGGAGGGGGGAATTGCAGAGCCTGCTATTGGTTTACAAAATGCATTTACTATTGATTTATACATGTCATTCTTTAAATTATTCGTATGTTATTACATATCAAAACAAAATCATCTTGAGGTACTGTGAACGAAACGTACTGTAAGCCTAGAATATGTGTGTAAACAGAATGGCGGGCCCTGCCGTTGTGAACAGCAACAGTGTTCCAAAGACCCAATATTCCTCTGTTTGTTTACATCCAAGATTATTATTATTATTATTATTTTTCAACATTTCTTTCCAAAACGGCATAGTGCACCTCTAAATTAAATGTTACCGGCCATTCTATTGAATGTAAATAATTAATAATTAGTCATTGAAAAGGAAACTATATCTTGAGGGCCAAAAACACATGCAGATTGTATGAAAAGGGACAGTGAGATACTAATTGCCACCTGACCTCCTCCATAGAGAATGTTTCTATTTCTGTCCCCAGACCCTCATTTGTTTCCTCAGGGATTACCGAGCTTCATCAAATCCCATCTAATCTCTCCTGCCCTGTGTGGCAGCAGCCAGATTCAATGCTTGGGTTCTCTGCTGAGCGGAAATGAACACAAACTCGCTTCTTCGAAATGCAACAGTATATCATCCCGGCCTGACGTCAAACCAGACAACAAAGTTAGGACAACCGATGAAGTAAATGTATTAGTTAAAAGACACATGCAGTAATTTGCACTTCACATCAGGGTGTGGACTTGTAAGTAGCCTGATGAAAGCTTTGGGACTGCTTCTATGTACTGTACAGTAGTTACCTAACATGCCAATTGTTTTGCACGTGGTTTGTATTGTGAACATAGATATTTGGAGAATGATGATGCCAACAACACACAATGTAAACCACTGCCTTTCAAAAATGTATAAAAAATGTTTGAATCAAAACGCCTTCATGTTGTAGCTGATGTTGATACACCTTTGCCATCTAGTGGTGAAACCTGGTATTTAAGTTTCAAGTAATTTCTATGGGCCCAATCAGTGACCCAAATGTAAACAAATTATTATCTTGATTGATTGACTGATCTCTTGATCTATTCCAAAAAGCCTATTCTATATCTGCAGATCAAAGTGTGAAAGTATGTGATTATATTCCACATTGATATAGTAGAAAATAACATGGTGACGCCGGTCACACCAATGCTTACTCCACAATGTACTCCAGCGGTGTCCAGGAACTGAAATCTGCGTCAGGCATGAACTTCCTGTTCATCGGCGTATCCAAGGTAACCCTGCCAAATTAAGTCAGATGGTAATCAGTGTGCAGCTCTGTCTCAGGCGCTGGAGAGGAGAGGAGAGGAGAGGAGAGGAGAGGAGAGGAGAGGAGAGGAGAGGAGAGGAGAGGAGAGGAGAGGAGAGGAGAGGAGAGGAGAGCTGAGCTGCCTGGCTGATTACACACACAGTGCGTACAAAAAGCCCCTTGTGTATACCTACAAAAAGAGTTAATGTATTATAATTGAGCCATTTTATTATTTTATTCACTACTTTAACCCATTGAAACAGAGAAACACATTTTGTGTGTATATGCAGGCTATATAATGCCTTTTTAGCAGGCGTTTTAGGTCTAAATGGGTTATTGATGGGTTGGTTGTGTTTGTGTTTTAACTCACATTTGCCTATTTCACAAGGTGTATTTTCATCGGCGTCAGTGAGAATCCACTAAATTGGCTGTTAAGATGTGCCTTGTGTAAGTATAATGGTGAACAATATAAATGGTTAAGTGTGATACCGTCGTACCACAAATTAATTGTGATGAATATAGCATTTTCAAGTAGGCTTCATAAAGCTTTATAAGACATCCGCATACATAGGTACACACATGTGTAATACAATTAATGTTGCATTGCAATCATGTATCATGTCTGTTGTGTACCTATATGTATGTTGATGTTTCATACTGTAAAGCTTCACAAAGCCTATTTGAAAACGCTATATTCTCTTTCAGGTCAACATTGTCTTATTATGACACTTTAATAGTTTGTCTTATCACACTTCATACAATGAAAGCTACAGTGTGCTGTTGTCTTGTGGTGCTGAGACAGGCTCAACGTGCCAGATGGGGGTTGCTGTTGTTGCAGAAGTGCAAGTCATTGGGCTAACGCTGAACAGATGTGACAGCTAGCTGGAGCAGTGGCTTCACATGGCAGGAAATACAACCAAACAGAGCGCTCCACTCCTCCACTCCCCCAGAACACTCCAACGCTAGCTTTTCATGATGATAGTGCAGAAACATAGGCTATAGATTCAATGAACCAATCATCAGGGGGCAGTGGTGTGGATGAAAACAGCTTGAACCATCCATGTTGGAAAAACCCAACCATTTTAAGCACACTGTGGACAACCATACGTTATATACGTTATACGCTATATATGGAATTCTG
Organism: Notolepis coatsorum; assembly: GCF_963971535.1. Lineage (NCBI taxonomy): Eukaryota > Metazoa > Chordata > Actinopteri > Aulopiformes > Paralepididae > Notolepis > Notolepis coatsorum. Next base: position 27,823,198 of record NC_140180.1, read on the forward strand.
AGCTGCTATCCTGAAAAAGGGTTTCTACTGTATTGCATATATACACAACTACTGTGTAGTACACTACATGTAACAACTGTATCACACGTGTGTACGCTAATACATTATGGGTAATATGTGTGTAAGATTATACATTATGGTTAATACGTGTGTAAGCTAACACAGTAAGGGTAATACGTGTGTAATACGTTATGAGTAATGCGTGTGTAATACATTATGAGTAATATGTGTGTAATACATTATGAGTAATGCGTGTGTAATACATTATGAGTAATGCGTGTGTAATACATTATGAGTAATATGTGTGTAATACATTATGAGTAATGCGTGTGTAATACGTGTGTAATACATTATGAGTAATGCGTGTGTAATACGTGTGTAATACGTTATGAGTAATGCGTGTGTAATACATTATGAGTAATGCGTGTGTAATACGTGTGTAATACGTTATGAGTAATGCGTGTGTAATACGTGTGTAATACATTATGAGTAATGCGTGTGTAATACATTATGAGTAATGCGTGTGTAATACATTATGAGTAATGCGTGTGTAATACATTATGAGTAATGCGTGTGTAATGCGTGTGTAATACGTTATGAGTAATGCGTGTGTAATACATTATGAGTAATATGTGTGTAATACATTATGAGTAATGCGTGTGTAATACATTATGAGTAATATGTGTGTAATACATTATGAGTAATGCGTGTGTAATACGTGTGTAATACGTTATGAGTAATGCGTGTGTAATACGTGTGTAATACATTTTAAGTAATGCGTGTGTAATACATTATGAGTAATATGTGTGTAATACATTATGAGTAATGCGTGTGTAATACATGTGTAATACATTATGAGTAATGCCTGTGTAATACGTTATGAGTAATGCGTGTGTAATACATTATGAGTAATATGTGTGTAATACATTATGAGTAATACGTGTGTAATACATTATGAGTAATATGTGTGTAATACGTTATGAGTAATGCGTGTGTAATACGTGTGTAATACATTATGAGTAATGCGTGTGTAATACGTGTGTAATACATTATGAGTAATGCGTGTGTAATACGTGTGTAATACATTATGAGTAATACGTGTGTAATACATTATGAGTAATATGTGTGTAATACATTATGAGTAATGCGTGTGTAATACGCGTGTAATACATTATGAGTAATACGTGTGTAATACATTATGAGTAATATGTGTGTAATACGTTATGAGTAATGCATGTGTAATACGTGTGTAATACATTATGAGTAATGCGTGTGTAATACGTGTGTAATACATTATGAGTAATGCATGTGTAATACATTATGAGTAATGCGTGTGTAATACGTTATGAGTAATGCGTGTGTAATACATTATGAGTAATGCGTGTGTAATACGTGTGTAATACATTATGAGTAATGTGAAAGCATGACTCACGGTAGTATGGCAACAGCAGTGGCTCCTGAGGGCAGACCACTGTCCTCGCCTGCTAGACTCTGACACAGTTGGTGGATAGCAGCCTTAGCCATGCCATAGCCCACCATGCCTGCACAGATATGTGAAAGAGAAGAGGAGAGGGTAGGATAAACCATTACATTACTTAAATATTGAAGAAATCTGACTCGGTTCAGACATCAAAATAGTGTATCACGATTCACAATATCATATAATACTCACACAGATAGACGATATAAGATAATGTGTATTATTTCACCTAGCCCTACAGTACTTTGAGTGCCATGTACATTCATAGTTAGACCTAAAATAGAATCACATAGAATATCAAATTAATCTGAAGGCTTCCCTTGGACATGCACAATGCACAGCACACACCCTCCATCGCAATGCAATACATTGTGTCAGAGATGTCAAGTATGAAGGCTTTCATCATCTGCATACACAATGTTTCTAATATGCTAAATAAGTGTCAGTAAACGGCTTGTTCTTTGCTATACTGAGTTTATGGGATTTTCACAGCAAGACTTATTCCAGAACCACATTCTTGGCTTATTTCCATTAATGTTTTATTTTTTTTTACTAACGCATCTGGAATCAATAGCCGTATTTTTTTCCATTTAAACTGGGCTTTAAAAGAATGCTAAGCATTCCCCCGACCCCCAACTCCAATTATATGACAGGCCTGGGAAGCTACCTTTGAAGAACTGGCCAATGGGAGAGAAGGGGTGGTGAGACATCTTTTCCGGGATACTTGCTTTGGTCTGAGTGTACAAACACTAGCCTGGCCCTTTACCAGACGCTCTGACCATCAGACTTTCTTTGATGTAACCAACAGAGGGGTTCACGTGAGCTTCGTTAATGCAGACACCGTTAGCCGACATATAGTTTCATTTGGAGCGTGTTTCTGATTAGAACAATCGGGTACAAGTTCTCTCCGTGTCCTGCCCTGCACTCAGCGACACTACATCAGTCCAGTGTTGTAGTCGTGTCACTAAATCTCGAGTCACCAAAGAAGAGCCTGAGTCGAGTCCGAGTCGAATTCCCATTAACCTAGTCCGAGTCCAAGTCCAAGTCATCAAGGTTGAGTCCACTCCACTCTGGCAGTCAAAGAGCTGACATACTGTACAAATAAAAAAAGGTCTACATTAAACATAAATGACACAGCGGTCACCATTTCAAAGGGAGTTTATTTACTTTGTGACCAATGCAACAAATGCACTAGCCATCAATATCTTATGCCAAATGATTAGCGCCTATTAATTTTTTTTTTTTTAATAACTGCATTTATCAATTAACAAGTCAAAGTCCTCGCCTGTACCTTCCGAGTCCGAATGCAGTCAATGCTCAAGTCAAAGTCCAAGTCCAAGTCATCAGTGCTCAAATCCGAGTCATGGACTTGAGTACTACAACACTGCATCAGTCACTCAGATTTAAAGTGCACACCCACTGGTTAAATGGTAGACACAAGTCCGGCTTGCTAGACCAACACAATACAGGGGGAAAAGGTGTAGCTTGCTAGACCAACACAATACAGGGGAAAAGGGTGTAGCTTTCTAGACCAACACAATACAGGGGGAAAAGGTGTAGCTTGCTAGGCTCATGTACAATGTTATATTCACAAAACGATTGAAAAGAAAGCACTAATTGAGGGTTACTCGATGGATTATATGGCTAAACCTCTACAAGATAGAATATAAAAACCATTTCTGATCAACAGAATCCAGGTTTTGTGAGAAATCTAGATGGAGTGACGTGTAGAGAAGAAGGAAAGTCACCTCCTTCTGAGATTCAACCTGAGAGCCAAATACTAATACTCCAGAGGTTAAGGTCAAAGGGTATTCCCATGGTGTGGTAGCCCTTAACCCACAGCAGGGAAAGCAGTGGTGGCCTAAAGGTTAGAGAAGCAGACGAGTGACCACACGATCGCCGGTTCAATCCCTGTACGGACTGGATGGGGAAGTGAATGTATAACACTCTTCCATCCATCAATACCAACCGCTGGTGTGCCCTTGAGCAAGGAACTTAACCCCCAACTTCTCCAGTGAAGTTGCTCAGTGGCCAACAGTGTCGGACTGTGGTTGTACAGGGTCGGCTCCCAGGTGTGAATGTATGTAACTATGTGAGTGTGAAGCAGGGCGTTCCTAGCTCAGAAAACTGGTTTATTATCCTTTATTTATAAAGGATAACAAACAAACACACAAACATATATGACTGACCTGAATGCTTCAAAGCTTCAAGAGCTGATATGGTTAAAAACAAAAAAAAAGCATATCGAAATAGCTTATATATATAGGGTACGTAATAGTAAAAAGACGTTTTTAAAACGTTTTATTTATATACTGTATATTTTTGTATTGTCGTCCAGCAGGGAGCACTCTGTCCTCTGGACTTGGCTGTAACAATGCCCCTGTTACAGTGATAGGGACACCGTACAGCTGCCATCCTTCGGATGAGACGTTAAACCGAGGTCCCGACGGTCGTTAAAGAATCCAGGGCGCCTATCGCAAAGAGTAGGGGGTTCCCTGATGTTCCTGGCCAAATGCACAATCAGGTCTCTGACATCAAGGCAACCTTACCATCCCTCTTCCTTAATTGGCTGATCTCAATCCCTGTCTCCTGAGCCTTTCAGCCATTGTTCAAGTTTCAAGTTTCAAGTTTCTTTAATAGTTGTCATACAGAAGTACAGAATACTTTTGTACAAAATGCTTCTTACTGTTGCGCTCCAGAGACTGTGCATGACAAGATAGTATGAAATAAAAACATAGTAAAAATTAGAAGAAAAAAAAGAGGTCACAGTGTTCAGTTTAGACATATGTACAATGTTCGTAGACGTAGTTACCATACAATATACAATACTGTGCAGTGTACTAATATACAATACTATATAGTGCAAGGCATAAATGGACGAGGTGCAGTTTAGGTACAATTCACAGTAGGTGTACGAGTTGTAGTGCAAATCCTTTATCAATAAATATAAAGTGTAAGTGTGTTTGTGTGATCTAAAGTGTGGAGAGTGGGTGCTGCAGTGTGTTGTTTGTTTGAGTGAGTGTGTGTGTGCGTGTGGGTGTGTGTGCTGTGTGCATTTGATGGTTGTTGCATAGTGATTATTGTTCGTTTAGCGATTATTGTTCGTTTAGCAGCCTGATGGCCTGGGGATAGAAGCTCCTTCTGAGTCTTTCTGTGCTCGCCATAAGACTCCGGTATCGCTTGCCTGACGGCAGCAGTTCAAAGAGGCAGTTGTTCGGGTGGCTCGAGTCCTTAATAATTCTCTTAGCCTTCCCCTTGTGTAGTGTGATGTGTGCCTGGTGCCAGTGTATGGTAGTCATTGTGTAGTGTGATGTGTGCCTGGTGCCAGTGTATGGCAGCCATTGAGCCTGCGTAGCCCAAGGTTAAGTGCTACACAGTGGTGGTGAAGGAGGCAATTTCCACCCTACATTGTCAAGCGCTTTGAGTATTTAGAAAAGTGCTATATAAATGCAATATTCATTCTTTCATTTTCAGAAAAGGAAATTAGTCATGAGAACTTTCAGAAATAAATTCTGCTCATTATAAGTTACCTACCACAGTGAAACTTTGCACATGTTTCTAAAACCATGAAAGATTATTGGCTTAACGGTGAAAGTCAATATATTTAGGCCTGCTTCTCAGTGAATACCTGTCATCACAATCCCCTCTATGCCGTTGTCTACACACAGCATCTGTTCTCTGCAGGTTTATTAGGCAAATATCCTTGTTTGCTCAAACTGTTTGATCCGAGCAGATAAGAGGGACATATGCAGAGAAACACAGTCTGTAGTTGTATGATATGACATCATTCACAAACAATACCAAGGTATTATATTAACAATTTGTTAGAGATTGTGTAACTTAAACTCAATAACCCGCCCCAACCAACCCCCCAAAAAGAAGTATGTTTTTAAGAGTTCATCTTATGTGTCTTTTCTCCAGTTGAGTATTCTAGAATCACATACTGTACACTGCAGTGATAAAGTCACTGCATTGACTGCACTGCATGTTTGTACCGAGTTAAATACAATGTGCTTTACAAAATGTGCTATATAAACAAAACCTGATGGATAGATGGATGAATTGATATTGATTGATTGATATCAGACTGCGTAAATCTGCATTTTATTACGATGCCCATAGCTCATGGAATGAACTCCAACAATCCCCAAAATTTTTTATTCTTCCCTCTATTGCAGAATTTAAGACCTTGATCACTAATCACTGCCGATCAAGTTGTACGTGTTTTAATTGATTTGTTATCCTTGCTTTTGTCTGCCATCAACTTGTTGTCTTATTGTTGTGATTCTGTATGCTGTGATTTTCATGCTGTATTTATGATTCATGCTGATCTCGGTATGTAAACTCGACGTGACTGATATGAGGGAAACCTCAGTTGGCTTTCTAGTATAAATAAAGGGTTGAAAATGTTAATGAAATAATGGTAAAGACTAAGTCAATAGAAGCCAAGGTAAACCCAATTAGTCATATTCTCAATAAATTCATCCAACAAAAGTCAAAACATTCAGTCCTGTGGGGGATGTAATGTATGATCTCCAGTCCCCTGAGTACAAACCAGTCGAATACAAACAGTGAAATATCCATTTCAGTGGTGCAACACAGCATGCTGACATACAGAACTGCCGAGTCATGCTCCTCCCAAACCAACAGCCAATGAGATTGGCTGCTCTGTAGTGACTGCTGATCTAGGGTTTTTGGGCCCACCGGTGTAAAGGGTTTGTATTGTTGTATTGTATTGTATGTCAGTCCATCACATGGGTAGGATTAAATGTAAGGAGGGAGGGGAGGGGGGGGCATCACATGGCACATGCTTCGAGTGAATAGTGGGTGCAGCAGAGAATGATATCATGAGGTTTTCGTCACATGCAGACGATGGCAAAGCCTAAGGGCTACATGGAAACCACACACAACCATACGTCCAACATCTACTCTGTTATTTTTTTTTAATGTGTATTCTGTTCCTTCCGTTGTCCTTTAGCTTTTACATTGGGCACATGGCAGGCACACGCTTACCCTCACTTGTCAAAGTCCATTTGAAAGTGTGCTTTGAAGCCAAACAAGGTCATCGTGATGTGAACAACAGTAGGGAGGGATGTACCGATACTCGTATGGGATATCAATACGATATCGGAGAACTTCCCCAGATGCAGAAATCCTATTCCAAGAGCCTGCGAGTAATGCGCCAGAAACTGATGTGATTTTATTCATTTTTGACGCGTAGAAGAAGCGTGATCAATATGATAGAAATGGATCATAATCTCAATATTCTTTGTCCAATGACCCAAACCGGCTGGTCTAAGTCCATACTGTTCGGTGAGCGCTAAAGCGGGATCGGATCAGTACTCTGTACCGGCCGGATACTTACCGCTGGTGCCACCGAGGGACGCCTTGGCCCCAGGCAGCGTCAGCAGCCCCCCAGCTTTCAGGTGCAGAGCGGCCAGGTGGCCAGAGATGCTGCTGGTCCACACACTCTGCTTCCACATCATATCTGTGTTTTTGTAGAAGTCTGAGAGAGACACACACACACGAGTGGAGAGTGAATATCCGCCATTCAGAGCATGGGTCTACGACAAAGGGGCGTGATAATTGAGTCAAGAGCTGAGGAAGGCTTCAGAGACATGAATAAGACTGTTTTCTGCATATATGAACAGAGCAGAGAATTAGGTTATTGATAATATCACAGAGAACACAGTTGAACTCTGACCTTTGGAGCTGCAATTTCCTCCGGCCCATCCGCCTGCAACACACAAGATGGCATCTACTTTCTGTTCCCCTAGCAACTGGCCCACGTCTGCTGTTACCTACGTAGGAACACAGAGATTTGTTTGACTTACTTTCTCTTTACTGTATGTACAGTAGCACACTCTCAGGGGCTCATAAGAAACAAGCATTTCATTATAAAGTATACTGTATTTTGTTCTGACAAATAAAAACTAACTTGACAGATAACACGTTGACAAAAGGCCACGATGCTGGCAAACAGGATTAATCTGGTGATATTTGAATATGGTTGGCCTATGAGACCAGGGGGAGGGGGGCCTGTTCATCATCACCATAATTGTGGGTTCATACTGTAGCAAATTCAGGGGAGAGCCGGGAATCGAACCCGCGGGTCGCCCAGACCACAGGTGAAACCAGTCAACTAAAGGGATCGACCCATATTAGCCGAGGGCTAGTGTGTCTAGGCATCTGTGGTCGTTACAATACTAGTATACATCTACTCCACAAACCAAATGTTGTTCACCTTTATGAATGCAAAAGTAGCCTAAAAGTAGGGTATATTCATTGGTGCATAGCAAACCAAAATCCAGGTAATCTAGTATCCACTGTGTAGACTAAGGAACCCTTTATCAGGGTTTTATGGTTTGCCATGCTTCAGCTTTAGTTAAGTTAAGTTGCAACTTTATTAATCTCCTTAATGGGTAAATGTGTCCTCTGTATTTGAGTCATCCTGATTAGTTAGTAGCGTTGACAACACGTTTCCTTGACAACAGACCATCCAATCGACGGTGGGGCAGCAGCATCCACCTACCTGTCCTGCTTGCTCGGTAAAGGATTCTGACAACTTTACAAGAACGTTCGCATTTGCCTCCTCATTTGCAACGATGTCGATGCTGGCAACCCACTATTAAGTGAACAGAGAGAGAGAGAGAGATGGGGGGAGAGAGAGAGAGAGATAGAGAGATAGAGAGAGAGAGAGAGATGGGGGGAGAGAGAGGGAGGGAGATATGGATGCATAATCCAAAGCGTTATGCCTAAAGTGACATAATTATGTTCAACAAGTAGCCATTGGTAAAACAGAGATGAAAGACTGCGGCTCTCTATGTTTATTTGTCACTCACCCATCCTTTAGATTTGAAATGCTGGACACACTTGGAACCCAGTGCGCCTCTTCCGCCATAAACGATAACCCGATTTGCAACCATGCTTTCTCTCGCTTGCGTTCCTAGCAATGACTGTTTCACTCGGCTCCACTGCAAGCGTTAGCTGAAGCCGACGAGAGAGAGAGAGAGAGAGAGAGAGAGAGAGAGAGAGAGAGAGAGAGAGAGAGAGAGAGAGAGAGAGAGAGAGAGAGAGAGAGAGAGAGAGAGAGAGAGAGACACGCGCACACACAGCTGCGAGGAGGGGGCGTAAACCTATTGTGCAACAGATGGGCTTTCTGCCTTTGATCCATAGTCTTGACAGTTTTCAATATATTGAATTCTTGCATGAAAATTGTATCTATGCCATATAGAAGTGTTAAATATCATCTGAAAGTCGGGAGCCTGAACATTCATTTGGGATGCAGCTCAGCACTGTGGGTCCGTATTTTATACTCATAAATATGTAATAAACATTGTGTTCTTCATTTTGGAACATTGTGATCGAAACTTATGATGGCCACATTCCCATGTTCAATTATGTGAAATTGATTACGTTTAGATAGAGTTGATACTATTAGTTACACAGATTGGATACAAAACTGAACCACTTTTGACCATTCGAGAATTGAAACAAGCAGGTAATTTGTGATACACTGCGACCCTCCTATTGTGCAGGTGCATGCTCTCAAAGTAGCATTGAGCTTAATCCCACTCTCTGCTGAGTACAATGATGCCTCCCACACGTATCTAGATAGTTAATGAGTTACATAAGGCGGCGTGGCTAAATTGTGTGTGTGTGCGTGTGTGTGTGTGTGTGTGTGTGTGTGTGTGTACTGTATATGTGTTTGTGTTTGAGTGTATAGTGGTCACTTGGCATCTGTCCTCAGACAGCATCAGATCCCGAACCCTCCTCTCTCCAGCACCATGTGACCTTGTATATTACATACCACAGTTGTATCCATTCTGCCACCTGAAAAGGATCTATGATAATAGTATGATGCCATTACCTTCACGCTAGCTTTAAAACTGAGCCTACTACAGCCTCAGACCAAACAAAACAAAGCCTGATAGTGGTGCTATAGCCAGGGGATAACTTGTTCTTTGTTTGGCCTGATGGTGGCACCAGGGGAGAGGTCATGGGGCCAGCAAAATTGCTAGTTTTCTAGGGGTCATAAATGCGCATACCAAATTTTTACTGGAAGCCTAACAGGCCAGGAGGCCTGTATATTTTACCCAACGGAGTTTCACTTCCGCGTTCGGTTTGCGGGATCTGATTGGCCACTGATGTTTTTTTCAGCGCCAACCGCGTTACTCCTAACAAACTGGTTAAGCTTGGCGACTCTTTCGAAGTCGCTGTCTTTCGAAGTTGGGTTAGGGTTAAGGTTAGGGTTAGGGTTAGGGTTAGTTGGTTAAGGTTAGGGTTAAGGTTAAGGTTAAGGTTAGGGTTAGGGTTAGTTGGTTAAGGTTAGGGTTAGGGTTAGGGCAGTGGTGCAGTCGTAATATGGGCCAAGGCCAAACGCCACGTGCACGCGCGCTCCCGTGCACGCGCATACATGTTCCCTCGGTTGCGCACAGAACAGATAATTATTATGCATAACAATGTTTTAAATGTAATTGTAGTTACAATTTCTTTAATTGAATTAACTTAAACTAGAAAAGTAAATACAAACTAAATTAACAATGTAACTTAGAGTTAGTTTACAGAAGGACAGTTTCCTTCAGACTGAAGCACAACTTGTCTCATTCTTCCAGTCGGGAGATCCAGCAACCCCCCACCTACAGGGCTTGTATTTTGGTTGTCGGTATCCTATTATTATGCAAAGTCTAGGTGATAAGTGCCGGCCGGGGTATACGGCGCGACGAGTCATTTTTGTGTGCTCGCGCATGGCCGCCTAGTTATAGTTGAAAGTGGGGGTGCAAGAATATAATTTTTATTAAAACATTTTTTTTATTATAATTTTTTATTTATTTTTTTTATTTTTATTTTTGACAGGCAAGGGGTGGTTTGCAGGGGGTCCGGCACGACCCCCTCCATGGCAGACTTTTTTTTAAATGTAATGAACCTGTACGTGCAATTTCCTGCAATATAGAGCCTTCAATCTTGACCAATAAAGCTGCTCTTTTCACTATAAAACTCAGTTTATATTGCAGTATGATAGCCAATTACTATAATAATAATATATTATACTGTATATACACTGTATATTGATTTTTCGCTCATTCATTTTTATTAAATCAATCTCCTTTCAAATAGGCCAAGTTTTTAATAAGAAAGAGAAAAAAGATATATTTCCATTACCTGTAAATCTTGTGTCTCTTTCTCTCCTTCTCTGCCTCCTCCCTGAGTCTGCAGTGCACAATCATGACATCGATCTAAAAAAAAAAAAAAAAAAAAAAAAGTAAAAAAAAAAATGGAGGCCCCTCGTCACTATAGGCCCACGGGCCGCGGCCGTCGTTAATCCGGCCCTGCTCGTCTGCCATATAGATAGCGATAGCGTTAACGTTTGGAAATGAAGTCAACGTCATCCAGCTGAGCTCACACCACATATCTAGATAACGTTAGCTAGCGGCTAGCACTAAAGCTAACGCCAACCAGATAGGGAAACGTTATTATTATTTATTCGAGGAAACCGTATGACCAGATCGCAATTCGGGACCGTGAAACACTTTTATGTATTGCGTGGTAGAACCGTAGAAGTTCTACTACCACTCAATAGTAACTTATGTCTAACATAATCCTTTTATTTGAACAACTTACTGGAAAAGCCTGCCTGCCACCAATATTATGACACACTCTGTGGGCTTTGATATTTACACTGACTCGTGCAGCCAGACTGCAGCGCTGTGAGGCAGTGAGCCAAGGTCTACGCGCTGGAGATGGGAGGAACTGGATCAAACCATAATGGGGCAGGGGGGGGGGGTTCGCAATCTTTGGAAACTTAAAAACGTGTTATTAAGTGTCATTGCGTATTATTAATTTGATTGAAATTACGTAGTTATGGGCTTATGGTTAGATTTATATATTGGGGGGGGGTATATCATATTTTTCATATGATCAAAAAGTGGTGGAGCAAGATCATATCCTTGCTCCCCCAAGTTCAATAGTCATAGAGCAGCCGCTCCCGGTGCTCTTAGGGCCAGGCGGCTATGTGCTCGCGTGCACATCATTGCACGCACTTCTGCCTCAGTGACGTAGCCTAAACGGCGTTTAACCACCACTGCATGCCTGGGTTAGGGTTAGTTGGTGAAGGTTAGGGTTAGGGTAACAGCCTGCTGGCGCGATTGTTAGGAGTAACGCGTTTGGCGCTGAAAAAAACATCAGTGGCCAATCAGATCGCGCAAACCGAGCGCGGAAGTGAAACTCCGTTGGGTAAAATATACACACGGCCAGGAGATGAGTAGGGTATATCTGCAGAGCTGCAAGCCCAACGTCTGGGTGGGGCTTCGGGGCTTGTACTCTGTGTGAGGCGGGACTTCGGGGCTTGTACTCTGTGTGGCTGTGTGTGGGCGGGGCGTCGTGTTGTTTCCTGTAAAACTCGGAAGTAGTCAGTTTGTGCTGTTTATTTTTAACCCTAACCATAACCCTAACCCTAAGCCTAACCGGCTTAACCCTAACCCTAACCCTAACCGGCTAACCCTAACCCGCAACACAGAACACAGAAATGCAAATGCTGTCGAGTCCTCACTGCTTGTAAAGATAAACAGCACAAACTGACTACTTCCGGGTTTTACATATGTTTGGCCTGATGGTGGCACCAGGGGAGAGGTCATGGGGCCAGCAAAATTGCTAGTTTTCTAGGGGTCATAAATGCGCATACCAAATTTTTACTGGAAGCCTAACAGGCCAGGAGGCCTGTATATTTTACCCAACGGAGTTTCACTTCCGCGTTCGGTTTGCGGGATCTGATTGGCCACTGATGTTTTTTTCAGCGCCAACCGCGTTACTCCTAACAAACTGGTTAAGCTTGGCGACTCTTTCGAAGTCGCTGTCTTTCGAAGTTGGGTTAGGGTTAAGGTTAGGGTTAGGGTTAGGGTTAGTTGGTTAAGGTTAGGGTTAAGGTTAAGGTTAAGGTTAGGGTTAGGGTTAGTTGGTTAAGGTTAGGGTTAGGGTTAGGGCAGTGGTGCAGTCGTAATATGGGCCAAGGCCAAACGCCACGTGCACGCGCGCTCCCGTGCACGCGCATACATGTTCCCTCGGTTGCGCACAGAACAGATAATTATTATGCATAACAATGTTTTAAATGTAATTGTAGTTACAATTTCTTTAATTGAATTAACTTAAACTAGAAAAGTAAATACAAACTAAATTAACAATGTAACTTAGAGTTAGTTTACAGAAGGACAGTTTCCTTCAGACTGAAGCACAACTTGTCTCATTCTTCCAGTCGGGAGATCCAGCAACCCCCCACCTACAGGCAGGGCCGCCTCAGGGGGTGTGCGAGCAGTGCGGTCGCACAGGGCCTCGCGGGAAGGGGGGCCTCGCAAAAAAAAAAAAAAAAAAAAAAAAAAAAAAAATATTTTTTATTAATTTTTTTTTTATTATTATTTTTTTTTTTTTTTTTTTTTTGCGAGGCCCCCCTTCCCGCGAGGCCCTTTTTCATCACAGACCTAAAATCTAGTTTTGCTTATATGCTTATATATTTCACATTAGACACGTTTGTAGAATGTGTCTGACTTGTTCCTGGGTCTGCAGTCCTGCAGCTGCAGACATACTCACTATTGGAGCTCAGCCTCTGGGGTTCTGCAGCAGCATTGGTTTCAACGAAGGGAGTGGTTTTACTTACAGTTACATCATGTGTAGACAGTGTAGACGCCGGCAGCGTGAGTCGGCTGCGTTTGACATTTTCGCGCGTGCAGCTTTTGACTATGCTTAGTTATGCCCAATAGCCAAGACGAAGAAAGAGGTCGGTCATTATCACGTTAGCTAATCTATCCAGAGGAGCGCGGCGAGGCGAGTGGATGTCTTTTCAAAAGAAGCAATACGCCGAAAGGTGTCCAGTCTGCCGGAAAGTACTCGAAGAAGAAGAAGAAGAAATTACACCGTGGGGCCAAGAAAGTTTCCTTCCACGTTGATACTGCGTTATGGTGAGTGACCGTGAGTCAACATATGATTATATACCCGCCGTGGATCTGTCTTTCTCTATCTGGAGCCAAACTGGTCGACGAGCTAATACTACTAGTAGCTAACGCTAACGGTGTGTGCCTGGTGGTGAGAGCACCTGGTTGTATGCAGCTACATAGAGCCACGTGCCTGATTGAGCTAACTGTTAGCCAGACGCCATGTGTGGGCTGGCTGGCTGGCTGTCGGCCCACCACGTCCTCCCCACACCCAGTCTCCTCGGCCGGAGCCGTGGCCCCCCGTACTATACCAGGAGGGAGGGGTGGGGAGCGAAGGTGGAGGGAGGCGCGCTGAGGCCTTTCGTCAACGTGGAGACCTGTGTTGCGGCCTTTCGCCCTGCGCCCTCGTGCAGCCAGGTAACTAAGATTAATGAAAATGTCATGACATTACCCCACTCTTACTTCCTTCCCCTCCCGAATGTTTTGTTAATAACGATGTTTTTTTCCAGGCAAAACATATGCTACTTCACAACATTTGGAGATACGACATGTGCTGTGTGTGAATGGTGTAGCTTGTGTAGCTTGTGTAGCTTGTGTAGCGTTGGGCCATAGGCCAAAGCTGTGTGTGGCCTGGTGTCACAGAGTACCTGGCTAGCCTATTTAGCTGATGTCGGCCATTGGCTCCTTGCTTTGGTTTCTCTGGTATACCCTGCTCTTCTTGTTGGATTTAAGTGTTGATCTTTGTCCTTTTGAATCTGTCATACATGCTCTAGTCTCTAACACACACACACATGACAAACACACATGTTCTCTCTCTCTCTCTCTCTCTCTTTCTAACACACACAGTCTGCCTATGGCGGCCTTTCTCGATGGCTAGGCTGTGCTCAAGGATCTTCAGTCACAGTGCTCAGGTATTCTGCCACTGTGTACTCTCTGTTTAGGGCCAAATAGCATTTCAATTTCTTTCCAATGTGTCTCTCTCTCTCTCTCTCTTTTGATCTTTGTCCTTTTGAATCTGTCATACATGCTCTAGTCTCTCTCTAACACACACACACATGACAAACACATGTTCTCTCTCTCTCTCTCTCTGTACACTGTATATTGACTGTAGAACGGGAGCTCTCTTTCGCTCTCTCTTTTGCTATATGTTGACTGTATCATGCCCCGCCTCGGGCAGCGCTATTATTTAAGAATATGTTGACTGTATATATAAAAAAAAAAAAAAAAAAAAAAATATATATATATTAATAATAATAATAATAATTTTTTTTTTTACCTTTGGGGGGGGGGGGGGGGGGGGGGCCTCGCGTTAAATCTCGCACAGGGCCTCGCATTTCTCCCAGGCGGCCCTGCCTACAGGGCTTGTATTTTGGTTGTCGGTATCCTATTATTATGCAAAGTCTAGGTGATAAGTGCCGGCCGGGGTATACGGCGCGACGAGTCATTTTTGTGTGCTCGCGCATGGCCGCCTAGTTATAGTTGAAAGTGGGGGTGCAAGAATATAATTTTTATTAAAACATTTTTTTTATTATAATTTTTTATTTATTTTTTTTTTTTTTTTTTTTTGACAGGCAAGGGGTGGTTTGCAGGGGGTCCGGCACGACCCCCTCCATGGCAGACTTTTTTTTAAATGTAATGAACCTGTACGTGCAATTTCCTGCAATATAGAGCCTTCAATCTTGACCAATAAAGCTGCTCTTTTCACTATAAAACTCAGTTTATATTGCAGTATGATAGCCAATTACTATAATAATAATATATTATACTGTATATACACTGTATATTGATTTTTCGCTCATTCATTTTTATTAAATCAATCTCCTTTCAAATAGGCCAAGTTTTTAATAAGAAAGAGAAAAAAGATATATTTCCATTACCTGTAAATCTTGTGTCTCTTTCTCTCCTTCTCTGCCTCCTCCCTGAGTCTGCAGTGCACAATCATGACATCGATCTAAAAAAAAAAAAAAAAAAAAAAAGTAAAAAAAAAAATGGAGGCCCCTCGTCACTATAGGCCCACGGGCCGCGGCCGTCGTTAATCCGGCCCTGCTCGTCTGCCATATAGATAGCGATAGCGTTAACGTTTGGAAATGAAGTCAACGTCATCCAGCTGAGCTCACACCACATATCTAGATAACGTTAGCTAGCGGCTAGCACTAAAGCTAACGCCAACCAGATAGGGAAACGTTATTATTATTTATTCGAGGAAACCGTATGACCAGATCGCAATTCGGGACCGTGAAACACTTTTATGTATTGCGTGGTAGAACCGTAGAAGTTCTACTACCACTCAATAGTAACTTATGTCTAACATAATCCTTTTATTTGAACAACTTACTGGAAAAGCCTGCCTGCCACCAATATTATGACACACTCTGTGGGCTTTGATATTTACACTGACTCGTGCAGCCAGACTGCAGCGCTGTGAGGCAGTGAGCCAAGGTCTACGCGCTGGAGATGGGAGGAACTGGATCAAACCATAATGGGGCAGGGGGGGGGGGTTCGCAATCTTTGGAAACTTAAAAACGTGTTATTAAGTGTCATTGCGTATTATTAATTTGATTGAAATTACGTAGTTATGGGCTTATGGTTAGATTTATATATTGGGGGGGGGTATATCATATTTTTCATATGATCAAAAAGTGGTGGAGCAAGATCATATCCTTGCTCCCCCAAGTTCAATAGTCATAGAGCAGCCGCTCCCGGTGCTCTTAGGGCCAGGCGGCTATGTGCTCGCGTGCACATCATTGCACGCACTTCTGCCTCAGTGACGTAGCCTAAACGGCGTTTAACCACCACTGCATGCCTGGGTTAGGGTTAGTTGGTGAAGGTTAGGGTTAGGGTAACAGCCTGCTGGCGCGATTGTTAGGAGTAACGCGTTTGGCGCTGAAAAAAACATCAGTGGCCAATCAGATCGCGCAAACCGAGCGCGGAAGTGAAACTCCGTTGGGTAAAATATACACACGGCCAGGAGATGAGTAGGGTATATCTGCAGAGCTGCAAGCCCAACGTCTGGGTGGGGCTTCGGGGCTTGTACTCTGTGTGAGGCGGGACTTCGGGGCTTGTACTCTGTGTGGCTGTGTGTGGGCGGGGCGTCGTGTTGTTTCCTGTAAAACTCGGAAGTAGTCAGTTTGTGCTGTTTATTTTTAACCCTAACCATAACCCTAACCCTAAGCCTAACCGGCTTAACCCTAACCCTAACCCTAACCGGCTAACCCTAACCCGCAACACAGAACACAGAAATGCAAATGCTGTCGAGTCCTCACTGCTTGTAAAGATAAACAGCACAAACTGACTACTTCCGGGTTTTACAGGAAACAACACAGAGTACAAGCCTCGACGCCCCGCCCACGCACAGTCACACAGAGTACAAGCCCCGAAGTCCCACCTCACACAGACTACAAGCCCCGAAGCCCCGCCCAGACGTTGGGCTTGCGGCTCTGCAGATTTATGCTATTACAGGAGATACGCTCATTAAAAGATTTTGGCGTGATGGTGTCACTAGAGGAAAGGTCACGTAGTCACCAAAATCGATAGGTTTCTTCGACTTTGGATCATGAACGTGCACAGTAGGTTTCATGCGACAATCTGGCCATTACCTTTTGAGATATCTTGTCCATAGACAAACGTATGGCCAAATGGACGGTGGTGATGTCGTCATCAAGAGAAAATTCCTGGAGGTGCCTATTGAGAATAAATGGAGGTCCACGTTTGTGGACACCATGCAGTAGGATTTACAGGGGAACACCACTCAAATTCAGAATTCAGATGTTACCGTATTTCCATGATCTAGGAAAGTCCAATATTTGTTAACACAAGATACTCTGTCCCAAAACCAGAAATCAGATAAATAAGACTTAAAACGCCTGGAGTTGCTTCATAGACAACGGCATTGAGACAATTTCACGGAGGACCCATTGAATGTTTGTTTCAGTTTTTAGACCCCAAATGAGCTTCATTCAATAAGTGTTCTCAGTTCTGAAACAGAACATCTGTAGCAGTTGACCCTGCTGCCACACACCACCTACTGTAAGTGTCTTTTTACAGGGCTCTTCGTCACAGAGACACAGACGAAGAAAGATGGTGAAGACAAAGCAGTTTATTGAAGAGAGGGGCAAGATGCAACAAGCCAGTAGCAGATAGAATGTTGTCATACCGCACCTTATGTGAATACTACTTCATCAGATCATATATTTAGCATTTTAGCATTTTTAGATTATATATTAGACTAGATTTAGATTATTGGATTATTAGATTACATATTGTATATTTAGCATTTAGTTTTTTCAGACTATATATTAGATTAGATTTAGATTATTGGATTCGATTATATACTGTAACTATTTATTGTAGGGCAAATAACTGAGAGGGCATACATACCATCATCTCGCACCTTGTTGACCATTATGCACATGTCCAGAGTTAATTATGTTATGTTAAGTATTGATTTGTTATATTGTTTACACTACTTTTTACTACCTGTACCTGTACCTCCCCCATGCTGCTATGATGCCTGAATTTCCGTAAGGGGATCAATAAAGGAATATCTTATCTTATCTTATGACAGTAGAAGCTCTCCTCGGGGTTTGTGAGGCTGGCAGATTCAACCCGTACACACTGATTACCTCAATGTACAACAGTGTGCAGCCACAGCTCCCAGGTCTGATTAGCTTGACCCAGGGCATGGGTGGGCGCTTAAACCAGCCACCCCCATACACCACAGTACCGGTAGAGACAGAGCATTTCCCCGGCTGCTCAGTGTAATCTTTACCATATTTTACAATTCATTGTCTATGGAGCAGCTCCAGACTTTGTACCTGCTGACATTAAATATTTGAGTCTCAGCACTCAAGATGTTGGAGTTTATAATATTATTTAGGCCATAGGAATAACATGTATGGGTGGTAAATTTGGCGGTATTCTCCTTTAACGGGGACATGGGGACATTCTGGTTCACATTTTCTGTTAGAGATACAATGAAATAAAGCTTGTTTGACTCATTGTATGGTAACTACGTCTATTATGTTATTTTATTTCATACTTATCTTGTCTTGCACAGTCTCTGGAGCGCAACAGTAAGAAGCATTTTGTATAAAAGTATTCTGTACTTCTGTATGACAACTATTAAAGAAACTTGAAACTTGAAACTTGAAATCAGTGTCAGTGAATCAGTTCCAAGTTGTCTCTTGATGAAGCAACATATTTTAGGTTATCTGGTTTCCAGAGGTGTAAAAAGTACCCAGAAATTATACTTAAGTGAAAGTATGGGTACCGTCTCAAAATCGTACTCAAGTAAAAGTCAGAGTATCTGGCTAAAAGCACACTTGAGTAAAAGTCAAAAAGTTTCTACTTTTAAATGTACGTAAGTACTAAAAAGTTAAAGTAAAAACAATTTTTTTATTCCAGGGCAATGAAATGTTCCGTTTCGTCCTCTTCATCACTCTTACTATCGTTTGTGGCCATCTTCTGTAGCTTGTCACTCTGACTGTCTATTCTTCTGATAGCAGGTGTTTAATCAAAGATCCCCGCTTTCTTGCACAAGGACCAATCAGCATGGGTATGGGAGGTTAATTTTCCATTGATGGGGATTTGATTGGCTGTTTTTAAATAAAGCTCGGCCGCAGGATTAATAACGTTAATGCTAGTTCGGCCAGAGAAACAAATATACTAATTAAAATGGTTGGACCTGCGAGATTTGTACTTTGTACTTTGTAGGTCTGCATTTTAAAAGGAGTAAAAAGGATGTTTTTTTTTTTCTCTGAAATGTAATTCAGTAAAAGTACAAGTACACAAACCTGGGGGCGGCCGGGTAGCGCAGCGGACTAAGCGTCTGTCTACCACCGCAGAAAAACTGGTATCGAATCCGTCTGTCAGTGGTGCCTCCGCCTTTCGCAGTCATCATACTGACACAATTGGCAGGGCGCCTGCACAGCGAGGGAAGGAACTGGTGAAGGTGTGATCCTCCCACGCGTTACACTTCACCAATGAGAGTCCGTGCTGGCAGGTGAAAAGAGGCTGCTGGCTGTCTCCTATGTATCGGAGGAAGCATCTGGTAGACACTTTGGGTGCCGGGAAACGCTTAAACACGTCATTCCCGGCCATGCTCAAGTTGCCGAAGACGCTTTACAGCGTCTTTAATATCAATATTTCAAAAATCTGGGATCGGATTCATATGTCCCCTCCGCTGGCCTGAGATCCACCAGGAGGACCCACTGAGCTCTCTGGCGGTTCAGGAGCGCCATCTGGTGGCCGATCGGCGCAATCGCTTAACAGGAAGTGCCATAGAGGTTGTGCTGGACGGCCGTATTACTTCCGGGCACTCGCTATAGGTCCCGGCATTCTAGCTCGTCACAATACACAGCGATCGATTGCCAATAACTCGATAAACAACATGATTTGGACGTATATACCATTATACAAGCTGGAGATGGACCGGGTAAATCTACATCCCATAATGATAACATTTCTACTCTACGATGATCGCCCAACGGCGCGCGGAGACTGGGGTGAGTTTTAGCATGTAAAGTTACCGTCTTCGATACTAACTGCTATTATCAACATTTGACCCACATTAGATGATTGGTATAACGCTGCCCACGGAATTATAAACGCCCCCTAGCCCATCTGGTCAACATCAGATGACGTGTAGTAACTTCTAGAAGTACGTCTAGTTGGAATTTTTTATATCGCGCTGATTGCCATAAAACTGTATTGCATCATCAATATAATGTATTTGGGGCTATAGATCACGTTCTGGAGAAAGCTGCAGAAAGAGATGAAAACATACTTATACATTAGACCATACTTTACTATGAATATGTGAATGAAAAAGTTTAATGTTGCTACACAATGAACAATACATATAGGACTTTGAATGGGCCCTAATAATGGCAATGTAGCAATAGAATTTAAAAAGTTATAGCCCTGCAAAGAAGGGGACTTTCTCTATAGACAAATAGAGCCGGCAACCTACGGTTGATAATGAATTTAACCCATGGCAGCCAAAGTGTTAATATATATATTTTTTTACTTAAGCCAATCAGTCACCATGTACAGTATGGCTCGGCGGCCACTGCCAGTCAAACCAAGCAGTCACCATGTACAGTATGGCTCGGCAGCCACTGCCAGTCAAACCAAGCAGTCACCATGTACAGTATGGCTCGGCGATGTTACTACTATGAACAAAACAAAGCCAAGAGAACAGTTGTGACTCTTCAAATAAAGTGACTATATTTATTTTTCCAAATAGTTTGCATACTGTAGCATTTAACCCTAGGACGCACCAATATACTAGTTACTGTACTACTAGCATCATGCAACTCCCAGCAGGGATGCACCAATATACTAGTTACTGTACTAGTTAGCATCATGTAACTCCCAGCAGGGATGCACCAATATACTAGTTACTGTACTACTAGCATCATGCAACTCCCAGCAGGGATGCACCAATATACTAGTTACTGTACTACTATCATGTAACTCCCAGCAGGGATGCACCAATATACTAGTTACTGTACTACTAGCATCATGTAACTCCCAGCAGGGATGCACCAATATACTAGTTACTGTACTACTAGCATCATGCAACTCCCAGCAGGGATGCACCAATATACTAGTTACTGTTACGATTAGTACGCTTCTTAGTCATGTTGGACCCAGATGGCAGAGTATGGATAGATGAGACCGGAGACAGCACTTGACGATTAACAGTTTACTTCACAACACATACACGTACACACACACAGGTAACATTTATCAATGATCGCGCCCAGCAGGGCAGGACAGACAGGACTATATACACAAGACTAATTGACAAGACACAGAGGGTAATTTACAAACAAGACACAGGTGTGGTAGACAGAAACAATAGAGCACAGAGTACTGGGAAAACAATAACAAACAACCAGACTAAAACATAATTACAACCCACAGACAGGGGAACACAAGACTAACACAGTGGAGACAACAATAACAACAACAACACAGATAGTACACATAACAGACACAACTGACAATAAACAATAATGAGTTGATGTGTGAGCTGATGCCAGATCGGCATCAGCCCACCGGTTGGAAATGATGACTGAGAGTTATTGTTATTGATGGGAGGTTGTGAATATAAATGTCTGGATCCTGATCCCATAGGACCAGGACGGGAGGAAGTGTTACAAGTTACTGTACTACTAGCATCATGCAACTCCCAGCAGGGACGCACCAATATACTAGTTACTGTACTACTAGCATCATGTAACTCCCAGCAGGGACGCACCAATATACTAGTTACTGTACTACTAGCATCATGCAACTCCCAGCAGGGACGCACCAATATACTAGTTACTGTACTACTAGCGTCATGTAACTCCCAGCAGGGACACACCAATATACTAGTTACTGTACTACTAGCATCATGCAACTCCCAGCAGGGACGCACCAATATACTAGTTACTGTACTACTAGCGTCATGTAACTCCCAGCAGGGACACACCAATATACTAGTTACTGTACTACTAGCGTCATGTAACTCCCAGCAGGGACACACCAATATACTAGTTACTGTACTACTAGCATCATGCAACTCCCAGCAGGGACGCACCAATATACTAGTTACTGTACTACTAGCATCATGCAACTCCCAGCAGGGACGCACCAATATACTAGTTACTGTACTACTAGCGTCATACAACTCCCAGCAGGGACGCACCAATATACTAGTTACTGTACTACTAGCATCATGCAACTCAGTTAGCATCCAAGCTAGCCATAACGTTACATTAGTAGCTTAGCATGCAAGCTACTGTAGAAACTGCATCTTACCTGGTCAATAAACTGGTCCTCCTTGCTCCTCCTTGCGCCTCCTGGACAGATAGATAATATCCACAGTGGTGTGCTGTGCTGCTGGTCCTCAATAAATGTCCCGCCGGCAAAAACTAAGTGGCTAATAAAGTGCTAAATGTTTGATAATAGAATACAGGATTAGTCTGAACGTGCCTGCTGTTAATAAAATGTTCAATCAATCAATCAATCAATCAATCCCGCGAGGGGATGACGTCACCTATGGTTCAGCCGTTGTCACGTGATTCACGTTAGATGCCACTCCAGTAATCCCAGTATGTGGACTCGAGACAAATTATTCTGCTCAAAGCCCCGTTTTAAGGTGTGGGCAGGGCTTTAGTCAGCTCGAATCGGATTGGCTAGTATTGGTTTTACATGGGAGGCTGGAGAAGGACACCTCCCCCCTGCCTCCTCTCCAGTCTCCTCTGCTGCAGTGAGCACAGTGTGTTAGAGAGAGTGAGAAGGAGAAGAGGGAGACATTTAAAAAAAAAATTAAAAAATTATAACACAGATGAAATTTCTTTTATTATTATTGTAAACTATATAAAAAAATATATATATAATTTTCTTTTTCATAATTCATATTTGATATTAATTCATATTTTCATATGGAGGCCTGGCTTCCGTTGGCTTCCATGAGGATTCACCACTGGGGAATTGGCATAATGACAAAAATTGGGATGGGAGAAAAATACAGAAAAATAGGAGGAGAAAAAGTAGATAAAAAAAAGTATACAAACCTAATAATACTTGAGTAAAGTACAAAGGCATACAAGTATACAAGTATTTCATTGTATACTTGTATGACGTGACAAATAAAACTCTTGACTTGACTCTTGACTTGAAATCCCCAAAAACAGTACTTAAGTATTGTAACAAAGTACATTACTCAAGTACTTTACACCCCTGCTGGTTTCTAGCTTTGGAAAATAGTTGTTTAGTGTATGTTAATTTGTTCCATTGAACCTCATATATGGAGGATCATAGAAATGACACAATATATTAGGGCTGACCCCCATTAGTCGAATAGTCGACTAATCGTTCGAAAGGAGCCGTAGTCGACTGCCAACCTCTTAGTCGAATAATTTTTTTTATTTAATAAAAAAAAAATGTATCATTCTTTCCAAAAGAAAAGAGGCCTAGAAGCGTGGCTAACGCTAATGGCACGCATACCAGAGGCTAACTGCCTAAGAAAACAGGCACAGAGGCACTGAAAGAGGATTTCACCCATCTAATGAACACACTAGACTAGACAAATATCAAGATGTATCCATCAGTGGACCAATTGCATGCTTTTGCAGAGGACAAGAAGCCTTCCATCAGACATTAAGCAACCCCACAGCCCAAATGGAATGATAAAAAAAAAATAATAATAAAACATTTTAATTATACTTTTTCTTTTCAATATTATTTTTTTCATAGTCGACTATCGGCTAATTTCGGCCAATCATAGTCGACTATCCAAATCCTTAGTCGGGGACAGCCCTAATGTAGCTACTAGTGTTTTTTTTCATGTCTGATTTCTACTCTTGCTATTTTTTTGGCGAGGGGCGACACAAACGTAACTTCCCTTCTGAACTGTAGGACAATAGGAGCCGATTTTTGAACTAACATTACTTGGTCAACTGTAATCTCTTATACACAATTTTTGGCCCTGCCTGTAGAACCAGTGGCAGCTGGTAAAGGTGGGGCGATACCTATTCAATCAGTTTCAGTAACTACACTATATAACCAGACCAGACCTGCAAACTGATAAAGAGGTGAAAAGGTGACATGTTTACAAACCTGTAGGTTTGTGGGCATTGTCCCCCAGAAGAAAATCATTGTGATTTTAACATGTAAACGAAGCACTCGGAGAAGAAAATAAATGGGAAAAGACAACCCATACAATACAATTTTCATATAATATAACGCAGAGGCTGAGAATAAAGTTTTTTTTGCTGCCGGTAGAACTGGAAGAGCAGTCGCGTGTCGCCCTAACCCTTGGGGAAGCTTTGTGGTCCGGGCTTGAACTTTCCATAAATGTGTCCATAAATCAATTTTGGTAGATCCAACACTGTCTGAATGTATCTTGTGATTATCAATTTCCGACGACAACTATTAGCATTCGTTATTTCCTGGTTGACGTGATTCGGGATGTGATGTCTGCGCCACGCTCTTTTATTTGTATTTTCTCCACCAAATTTCTCCTCTCAAATGGCTTTTGGAGAAGAGATATTATTGAATTTGGGGGCAGCTGTAATCTTGTCTCTTGAGTCCCTGCATTCATCACGTTAGTCCTCCACACCCCCTAACACACAAATGACTCTGCTTGGGGCGCTAAATGAATGACCCTTTAGGCATCATATTTGAAGACGCTGATTGGCAAAATTTTGTTGCTCTGACGCCCAGTCAGTGGGGCGATGTTTCTAGCGCCCCAGAAGAGTAAGGGGATAAACAGGAATCACAAACAATGATTACAATTTTATATATTACACGTTATTGTGCATTTTACTTACTGACGGACAGACTCTAAATGATCACACAAGCATTCACACAAAAGTACCTATCTGTAATAAGATGTCAGATATTTGACCTTATTACAATCATCACGATTCTTATCAGACTATTTGAAATTAGGGAATTGTAGACATTTGTCTTTTTTGGTTCTACATAACATGACAACACTCATCATCTGCATATTAGATGGTTCACTAGAGTATTACTAATCACGCACCCAGTATTAGAGACTTTCAATTGCTTGGACAGATCAGCCATACAGTATATAGATTAAGAAGAACTGGGGACACATTTCCCCTTGTCTGACACCATTGCTAACCCCAAATGGGGCTGAGACACTATTGTCCCATTATACTTGCATATTCTGATGGTCAAACCAATAAGCCAGAATTCTCACAATGTATTTGGACACCCCTCTTTGATAAGTTTAACAAACAGCTTTCTATGATTAACACAATCAGAGGTTTTGGAAGCATCAATAAACTACACAAGAACTGACTCGTTTTGACATCTATACTTGTTTATAATTTTTTAAGACATATATACCCAAGTCAGTGCCATATTTAGCTTTATTATGTGTGGAGTTAATCACCTAATAATCTATCCAGCAATATTTTTTCTAGGACTTTTGACAGCATGCTGGCTAGAGCACAAGTCAGCTGATTATAATTGAGCACACCTGTTGCATGCTCAATTAACAGGATCTGATTGGTTGATTTAAGAATGTGTCTACCTGGTGCCAAAATGTACCCACTATTAATAGCCGTAACTCAGCACTTGCTTCCCATGTGTTTTGGGTGGTTGTCTTTAACATGGCGCACATAGAGGAAAGAAAATGCACAACATATCTAGTTGTGGCAGTTCTTTTACTCTTGTGTTTGTTGACCCCATGTCTAGATGGCTTTGGGTTGAGAACATTGGATGATAATGTGGCAGGCAGTAAAACCACAACGATGGAAGTCAGAACAACAGGGAGGATTCTATTTGATGGGAAAGACCTGGACTTGGTCAAGACTGCCAAACAAAACGGTGGATCCCTGCATGGTGACTCTTATCAAGCAGATGGGCCAGGTACAGAATTTGCTCCTGTTTATCTTATGCATGCTATACCACTTGCACAATGTGGAGGCGGCATATCCGGGTACGTCTTCCAACGTGTAGATTTCTTCCGGTCCCATCACATTACATGAACTTTAGCTACTTTTCTCCTGTCAATTAAACAACTTTATCATCACTACTTTTTGAATTACTTAAAATTATTTAGGCAAATGTTTGTAAAGTGTTTGTCAGCGGTGTCTTTTTGGGCTCTTATTTCATGTACAAAAGTTTACTGTTAGCCACATTAGCATTTAGCTAATTGAGTTATAGGTCTCATTTCATGCCCCATATCTAACAGATGTATGGGATTTAGGCATAGCTAAATGCTAATGTGGCTAACTAACAGTAAACTTTTGTACATGAAATGCAGCCCAAAACCTTAAAAGACCCCGCTGACAAACACACTTTACAAACGTTTGCTTATTAAATAATTTCTAAAAGAAGAAAGTGACGATAAAGTTGTTTAATTGACGGGAAAAAAGTTGCTAAAGTCTATGTATTGTGATGGGACCGGAAGAAGTCTACCCTGTAGGAAGACTTAACCGAAAAGGCCACCTGGACATTGTGCAAGTGGACCATGGTATTACCATCAGTATCATGGTTTAAATCTGATGTATACCATGGTATTTAATACAACATTGGTCTACCATGGTGATGCTTGGCTTTTACCATTAATACAATGACTGGTACCATGGTAAAATAGAAATTGCCACCAACTGCCATGCTATTTTTTGGGAGTGGACATACTAATGTGAATTCTCGCATAATTAGTTCTGTTTTTTTTTTTATAGAGGTGCCGGAAGGTCAAGCAGATGGCCATTCTCATGAAAAGCAGTGGCTGCACATGGGTCCTTCATTGCAATGTGGTGGAGACTAGATGCAGTTCAGAGCCATGGGAGCAGGAGCCTCGTACTTCCAGCTGGACCGAGGTAAGACTGCTTTACCTGGTGCTATAAATGCTCAAGATGTGTGGCTGCCATCATGGGTTCCATCCTAGAGGCAAATCTTTCCTGTGACAAAATGGCATCCAATGTAATAAAAAAAAGTCAACCAACGAACTAGATTCTTGTACCGGATCTCCTCTCTGGTAAACAAGAATACCCTGAAGACTCTGGCAGGAGCACTCATTCAAGGGTACTACGACTATGCGTGCACCTCATGGTACCAAAGCACCTCAAAGGTGCTTAAAACAAAATTACAAACATCACAAAACAAACTGGTCAGACTACTACTTGACCTTACCCCCAGAACCCACCTCACCCCTGCCCACTTTGACAACCTAGGATGGCTTAGAGTAGACGACAGAGTACAGCAACTTGCAATGGGCCTGGTCTACAAGATACACTATACGACTAAGGTACCCATGTACATGTCAAAATACTTCCCAAAGGTCAGTGAATACCACAACCACTACACCAGAGGAAGCTCAACAAATCATGTTAAACCCAGATTCGGCTCAAACAAGGGACTAAATACGTTTCACAATTATGCCACATCAATGTGGAACGCCCTACCCAAAGCTGTAAAGGAATGTGAATCTCTACCCACATTCAAAACCGCTCTTAAAGGGCACCTACGGGAGGCTGCAATTCGAAACTGGCCACCGTAAATGCCCAAAACCCCCACCACCTCCTAATAGACAGTCTCCTCCCCACCGCATGTATATATTCCCTCCCCGCCGTATGTATCTCTCTCCCACCCACCCACCCCCTCCTAATGTACAGTCCCCTCCCCATCATATGTATATACTCTGTCAGGATCTAGGGGTAACTGTACTGTATATTTGAATACCGTTTATGTCACAAATGTATCAGTACTAAATACCTATATGTCCCTATGTTGTGTATGTCATAAATGTCTATGAATTGAAAATGGGGGACCCTGATGGAAACAAGACAAACGTCTTTCTCAGGTCTGCATCCTCTTAACAATTGTGTGTATTGAGCCGTACTGTATTGTACCCATTCTGCAATCTGTTAAATAAAGTTTTCATTCATGTTTATGCTGCAACAATGTCATTCTCCACTAATAAGCTTTTCATTCTTAACAGGACATGCACCTCTGTTCCAGGTGCCGCCAACCTGTGGCTACTCTATGCGCAGGAACACCATGGGCCTGGTTTTAGTGGCTCTGTACAATGGCTGCAATATGATGCAAGAGGTAACTCGTTTTATTTGGCTTACCAGTCAAAAGTGTGGTGACTCTTTTTAGATGTAAACCTATTTAATGTTAATTGTCTGGAATTTGTTAGTTTACCTGTGAAATGGATTTTCTAATGGTAATTTGCCCTTTCAGAATGGATGTCATGTTTTGCCAATGCGTTGGCAGGGGATTCCAGTAACGCTCTCTTGCCCCACATTGAGGTTGTGGGATATTTGTGGATATCCTGATGAAGAATGTTCTCAGTCAACCGAGGTTTGGATAATAACAAAGTTTATTAACCAAACAGATAGATTACATAGAGAGAATGGCTGAGGGCTTCCCCCAGGTGATCAGCTGAAATGACCCAGGTGAGAAGACCTCGATTGTGGTCGGGAGGAGCCCTATTATAGTTCAACAAGGGGGGGTGTGTGGTCCCATTTGATAGGTCAAATGGGGGGGGGGGGGGGGGTACAGGTTTGGGGGGGGAGGGGAATGTCTTATTCCACAGAGAGGGGGGGGGGCACAGGTAAGGGGGACACAGGGGAGGGGAGTATATTTACATGAGGACATTATATTATACCACAATACTCACTTTTCTCTGTTATAATGTGGGTGAGATTAATGTATAATATACCAGGGTTGTTTGGAACAGGTAAAAGTGAAAATAGAAAACAATTAAAATAATAAATTTTGGCCAATGTGATCTGGTTGTTGGCATAACAGTTTAAAATAGAATTTTTTATATACATGATTCATGACATGATCGACTGGACTGCGGTCTGTGTTATTTTGATATCAGAGATGTGGGAATAGATATCACCCTTTTCTTTTATTAATCACTCAAAATATCTATATCAATGAGTAGTCCTCAACTCTGATATCAAACAATAATTAACATAATCATTAGAAGCTATAGCTGGGCATATATCTTGGCATACCTTCAGTCGTTCATGTCGTGACTATGGGGAGCTAATGTGATGGTTGTACATACAGGCATAGTGAGCACTGTCTCTGTGTGGTCAGAGTGCACAGGGTGAAAAAACAAAATTGTGTGCATAATTATTAGGAATAGGATTTACACATAAGGCTAATGTGTACAAAAACATTTTAACAACCGTTAACCTGGTGGTTAATAAAACTAACATGATTCATTATGGGAAACTGTTCAAAAATATATATATGCACATTTTATAATGATTCTTGATGAAATTACTTAGGATCCAGTTGTATTTAACCTGAGTTTGAGTGTCACTTTCATCTGTGATTGCCTCAGTTTTGTTGGTCTTTACTTAGAATCAGGCAATTTTCTCCATTTCTTCTCTATAAATGAGGAGATAAAACGTCTTATGCATCGCTTCTGTATGTAATTCTAGTGCATATACTATCAATGGTTCACCATACAGGTGCAAAACAACAACGTTACATGTCCTCTTCTATGAGAGAATAAACCAACTGATTCTTTCTTGTCTGACAATACAATTTTGTAACCTAAGTAATTCAAATGTGATGTAAAATTTAAATAAATACATAATAATGTGGACAATGTGTGTTCAGAAATCTCTTGGTCCACAGGGCTCTGATGATGTCTCTTCTTGACGATGCAGTCGGGAACATTCACTCCTCCATCATTCAGAGGGGGCCTATAGGAGGTTGTCGTCCACTCCCTGTGTACCTTGTCAAGGGTCACCGGTAGCAGTATACTAGTAGTGGCCTTGCAGACTCTTTTCCTGGAGTCTATGTTGTTCTCCACCACCATCACATGTCTGCCACTGTGCTCACGCTTGACCTTATCAGGCCTAGAGACATGGCGGTAGGGTGGTCTTGAACGTGGTGGTTGGTCCCCCGCTCTCCGTCATCGCGGTACCAGAGGGGCGAGGGTTCGCTGGTGTAGTGGCCTGTCTGTAGGACGCTCTCTCTCACACGGATGACAATCTTGTCATGGGAATCCACCTTGATGGTCGGCGACTTCAGTTCCCTTTTGCAGATGGTCTGCCGCGGGTCGCCGGGGTGAGGCTGCATGTCGTCCTTTCTGTCTCTGCTCCCCTTCCTTTGGGGACGTCTGTGTTGTGTGGGCTGGTGGTTCTCCCACGGTTGTTGTCGTCGCCCTGGTTGCGTCCGCAGCTCCTTGACGGTGTCCTTCGTGGTCCTCTGCTGTTGTTCGTTGTTCAGGTCACGCGTCGTCTCACTCGTCCTGTCCTCTCACCAATTCATGATCTGAGGATGATGAACTACCTTAGAAAACCTCCTCACATAAATGATTCAACGCCTTTCTGCTAAAGAAGAAAATCATTTTGGGATTAATTCAATTCATTGTGTAATACCATCGTGCATTTGATATCGTTTGGATCCGATCTTTGCATGGAATCAGAAACATTTATTTTTTATCTTTATAATCTGTGATGTCAAATTTAATTTGATCTTACCTCAGGATGCGTTGGGTGTACCTCAGGATACTTACCTCGCCACGCCTTCTCTGGCGTTATTCACGTCTCAGTGTGGCTCGTCATAATTTAGCATGGGGAAAAAACATAAAATCTAGTTAGCCAGTTAATTTTGCATGAAAAACAATCTTTCATTTTCTCGTCTACTCTTAAGTAGTATTAATTTAATTACCTCTAATATACCTTGTGCATTTTGATAATCATTGTGTAAATGATTATCCTGCTTTCAACTGATACAAATAATTCTAACCCTAGCTAACCTTACTGTCATGCATTTGTCCTAATAAACTAACCTACACTGTAGCGCTCAACACTTTGATGAACATTGTTACTAGAGTTGTGCCCTTTTTGATGTCCTGTCATACAGAACCTGTGAGTCGCTTTTGGATAAAAGTGTCAGCTAAATGATCAATGTATGTGTATACCTTGTACATTTAGATAATTGTGCTTCAATTTTGGTGGTTGATATTTTGCAGTCATGGAAATGGATTAGTTTGTTAAAAGAATCATGCATGTTATTGGTTATAAGCAGAGAATAGAAGGAGGGGATAGCATGCAAGTTATGTTATTTTGTTAGTATGGGAAATATGGTGCCTTTCATGACTGCAAATTTTTCACCCGTGTCTGATTCATGTTAACTAAGTGGTTCTGTGTTGGTCCACCAAGTCTGTGGTCAGAGTGTAGGCATACCCTGTGGGTTTCAAGTGCCCATCCTGAGTAGTGTCTGCTATCGTCTCACAATTGATTTCTCTTTAGCTCCAAACTGCTTTGTTCTAATGTAGATTAACTCAGTCCCTTTCTGTCTCTTGATTGTCTGTTTGCTTCTTGTAAACACAATTTACATGTGGGTGTTTGGATGCAGATTTGTTTTAAATGGTCAATCGATTGTCTCTCAGCTCCACACCATCTTCGGTTGACATGCAAATTGTTGGAGTTTCAGTCTTTTGTGATACAAGTGTGTTTAAACACTGCTTTGTAATTCAATTTAGAGTTAAATCCGTCTGCCTCTCCTGATTGTCTGCTTGCTTCCTGTAAACACAAAAATATGTTGGTGACGCTTTGACTGTCTGGGTTGTGTTGATTAGAATCCTATTTAAAAACTAGCTTTATGTGACTTATGTGTAAATTAAAGCAACAAACATTCAAGTGATCTGAGATAGTTGTAATTTACTGTAACTGAGATGATAGTTGTGTATGTACAGTTTCTAAAATGGGGGATCCTGATGTAAACAAGACGAAAGTCTTTCTCTGGTCTGCATCCCCTTAACAATTGTGTGTATTGAGCTGTGCTGTATTGTACCCATTCTGCAATCTGTTAATAAAGTTTTCAATCAATCAAAGCATCTATATTTATGATTTTCATACTCACCGGGGAAAGCTGTTGTGTTGACGTTGGATCCTCACAGTTCAGTTCAGTTATTGAATAACCCTATTAACTTACCCCCTTTTGTGCCCATGTGTATCTTTAATCGAATAGTGGTTCCTGAGGCTGTAGCACGTTACGTGTCGTCAATGCAATGTTCGGTTCGTTTCTCCGGTGGTCTGGGATAATGCAACCCTGGAAACACTCTTCTGCATCTCGCCACCGCAACTCAACATTTTCCAATAGCAGCGCGCACATACATATACAAATAAAACATATACTACACGTGGATTTCACGCACCCTCGTCCTTGGGCACATTAAACTTTACGTTCGCCTATGGATAGTTTCATATAAAATCATAACTTCACGGCGCGCATAGCGTGACGTCATCGCTCCAAGCGACGTTCGTGCGTTCTCATTCGCCTCGGAAATAACGCTTTGCAATTCATACAGTATTTTTCCCACGAGCTCTCAATAGCCTGGAATTCCTAAACCAGCGGTTTGTTACCGAATGAACGCGCCTGTGCATATGTGAAACGTAAACAAACTGAAACGATAAAACTATACTTCCCCAAATGGTCGTTCCCGTGGGCCGGTTTTGTTGATTCCGGAAATTACTATCCTAGTTTGTCCCGTGAGTTGCACCTCAATGTTATTCTCTGTATAACGGTACTAGTCTCTCAATGCTTGGCGCGATATCAGTCGGCATATTGTGCGCATACAAACGAGACTTTAAACAGACAAAACAACAATAATACATATAAGTTAACGTGTGTGTATATCTGACTGTATTTGATCGCTGTTCGTTTAGTCGACCAGCCATCTGCTGCGACAAGGCATTTATCCCTTGATACATCGTGTCATAACGACCGAACCTGACTTCGAAATTTACCAGCGATATATTAGATGTGAATATACCGTTTAATCATACTCTCGGTCTCTTCAACTCGCGACTAATGTCCCGTTTAATGTACATTCACGTACTCCCGGGGCATCGCGTAATCATGTACTACTAGGACATCGCGTGATCATCTTCCCGCTATCTGTATGATCAATTGGTTAATTTGATCCAAATACATCGTTTTCAGGAATGGAAGAGATTGTGGGCTTAGTTTGAGGTTGAAACAATGAATATTATGACGTTACTCTGTTAAATCTAATTAGATTATAACAGCTTCTCGGTCCTAACTTCCCGCCTCTTTGCCAAAAGAATCACAGAATAGTTTCTAAGAGAGTAGCGTTTTCCAATGATATCACTCTAATAAGCTCACGTATCTCCTTTTGTTGCCTATATTTCAGTCTGAATTAGACTTGGGTTAGCAATCCAACAACCTTTATTCTGTGCCTTAGCTTTTGGTCGGCTCTGACTCGACCTGGAATAGCACTTCAACCTTTGTGCCTAAACTTTCGGGAATAGCACATATAACCCATCCTCTCAGAACCGCCTGATAAGGACCCAGGTGCACGCGCGCCCTGGTAACGATTCTCAATACAGATCAGATATATTAATGCACATTATTCTTACTCGGCCATGATCTCAATATTTGACAACATTCTGTAATGTTCACCTGGCACAGAGAAAAGCGGGAAGGTTTTAATTCCTTGCCATACATTTTTTTTGGTCGACCATTTTATTATACTCACTTTTCTCTGTATAGCTGAAACAATACAGCACGCCGGTAGGACGCAAGAGTCTGTCACAAGTTCGTAGACGCCAATTGTGGGATATTTGTAGATATCCTGATGAAGAATGTTCTCAGTCAACCGAGGCTTGGATAATAACAAGGTTTATTAACCAAACAGATAGATTACATAGAGAGAATGGCTGAGGGCTTCCCCCAGGTGATCAGCTGAAATGACCCAGGTGGGAAGACCTCGATTGTGGTCGGGAGGAGCCCTATTATAGTTCAACAAGGGGGGGTGTGTGGTCCCATTTGATAGGTCAAATGGGGGGGGGGTACAGGTTTGGGGAGGGAGGGGAATGTCTTATTCCACAGAGAGGGGGGGGGGGGGCACAGGTAAGGGGGACACAGGGGAGGGGAGTATATTTATACATTATATTATACCACAAGGTCTACTCCATCTCCCCGAGACTTGACTGAACCTACACCTGAAGCAACCACTGCAGAGCCTGATATTGATCATCCGTCTCCTGAAGTACCACCTCACTTGCATCCACACTTCCACCCACATGGCCATGTCTGGAATCCTTATCTTTTCCCTCCCTTTAATCCCTTTCGTCCCCCTCAAGAGCCAATGGCCACTACAACAGAGCCTTCGACAACCGAGGAGACGACCCCTAAAGTGACTGCAACGCAACCTCCAGTACCATCTCACTTGCATCCACACTTCCACCCACATGGCCATGCTTGGAATCCTTATCTTTTTCGTCCCCCTCAAGAGCCAATTGCCACTACAACAGAGCCTTCGACGACCAAGGAGACGACCCCTGAAGTGACTGCAACGCAACCTCCAGTACCACCTCACTTGCATCCACACTTCCACCCACATGGCCATGCCTGGAATCCTTATCTTTTTCGTCCCCCTCAAGAGCCAATTGCCACTACAACAGAGCCTTCGACGACCAAGGTGACGACCCCTGAAGTGACTGCAACGCAACCTCCAGTACCACCTCACTTGCATCCACACTTCCACCCACATGGCCATGCCTGGAATCCTTATCTCTTCCCTCCCTTTAATCCTTTTCATCCCCCTCAAGAGCCAATGGCCACTACAACAGAGCCTTCGACGACCGAGGAGACAACCCCTGAAGTGACTGCAACGCAACATCCAGTACCACCTCACTTGCATCCACACTTACACCCACATGGCCATGCCTGGAATCCTTATCTCTTCCCTCCCTTTCGTCCCCCTCAAGAGCCAATGACCTCACCAACGGGGCCTTCGGCGACCGAGGAGACGACCCCTGAAGTGACTGCAACGCAACCTCCATTACCACCTCACTTGCATCCCCACTTCCACCCGCATGGCCATGCCTGGAATCCTTATGTTTTCCCTCTCTTTAGTCCCCCTCAGAGCCAATGACTACCACAACAGAGCCATGACAACTCTCAAAGAGGGCACATGGCAACCTCCACTACCGTATAGCTTTCATCCGCACTTCCAGCCACATGGCCATGTCCACCCAACCACCACTCAGGCTAATTTCAGTGGTTTCTGCTATTTGTTATGGAGAGAAATAAAAGTGAAGAGAAACTATGTTCTTGTGTCTTGTAATTAATTTGGTGATTTGTTGAAGTTCAAACAAGTGGAGACATGAACATTTGTGGCTTTACAGATATATGACCAGATTCAAAGTATCAAATTTGATCACTATCTTTGCCTTACATAGAATGTTGGTGTTTTGTGCTACCTTGCTGGAGGAAGTCAAACTGCCTCATTCTTCACCGATCTCTACAGTATTATCAACGATGGGATTGGGAATGAGTATTTTAAACGTTATGGTTTCATTGGCTAAAGTATTGTCTTTTAAACTAACTTACTCTAACCTATAAAGGATACATTGAAGAATGGAAAAAAAATAGACTGTGCAGATCGAGAAACTTCAAAATGTTAACTAGATATTAGCCCCATCGGTCCCTTGCAAAAACGAATGGCCATATAATGTGTTTTGTATATAAGCGGGGTTTAACTTGGACTGTCGTCGTCACGGCATCTTCCTGGACTCTTACTTAACAGCACTGTGCAATATTACACCTACTGTATCTTTTATTCTATTCTTATGCCATTTGTTTATTCGTGACTTCTGTCTAAATGTTTAATGTTGAGTGATTTGCAGTGTCAAATTTCCCTCAGGATAATCTATATCTTTGAAAAGTCTCCATTTATTCAACACTTCTGAATTCACTGACAAACTGAACTGAACTGACAAAAATAAGGTGCATAAAAAAGCAAACAAAATTCCTCCACAGGCTACTCACAGAGTGAAATCTTCTTAACCCTTAAGCACCCCTAGCGCCTATTTTGTGCTTTTTGCCTTTCTGTGTGCACAACGGTGTCTGTGTTGATTGTCATAAATTGGGTCCATGTCGTTATTTTACATATTTTCAATGGCAAAAGAATATCATTTGAATCTCTAAAAAAAATAAAAGTTATACATATAGGATGCCGCAGAGGACCCTAGTGGCAATTTTCGTGCCATTGACTCATGTTAAACGCTGTTTTTCTTTTATATCTGCAATCATTAATAAAATTTTTGATACAATTAAAAAATTATGCTTTTTTCACAATGTGGGGACGAATCAATACTCCAGGAATCCTGTTACCGGATTTCTACACACGGAGGTGGTGCCTGTGGGGATAGTGACGTCGCACGTCATGATCCGTATACTGGATGGCCTCTTTGCACGCTGGGGGGTGCCTCGGGCCATAACAACAGATAGCGTCCCTCAGATGATCCGAACCGCTTTCTACAACCCACAGGCCAATGGTGGAGTACAGCGTTTCAACGCAACACTGAAGAATGGAATCTGTGCACACCTGGCCCAAGGCTGTGCATTCAAAGAGGCACTCAACCAGACCTTGCTGCACTACAGAGCGAGCCACTGGAGTGTCTCCAGTGTTTCTTGGCCGA
Source organism: Notolepis coatsorum (assembly GCF_963971535.1). Lineage (NCBI taxonomy): Eukaryota > Metazoa > Chordata > Actinopteri > Aulopiformes > Paralepididae > Notolepis > Notolepis coatsorum. The sequence continues at coordinate 27,859,566 of NC_140180.1, forward strand.
TAATTGGAACTGCCATTGCACAAGCTCCGAGCACCAAATGGAAAATTCCCAAGACCCTCCCTGATCCAAATCCGAGAGACTGTTTCGCACGGCAGCGGGAGACAAAGCATAAGGTTGACAAGAGGCGCAGGGCGAGGCCACCGTCTCTTCAGGTCTCCGACTGGGTCAGGGCTCGACGGCCACACATGCGCTGTAAATAACTATGTACAGATACCGAGATGTCACTCCATGTTACCTGCTATCTGTTACTGCACAATGTTGTTTCTTCTTTTGATTCTATTATATGTACCACTGTATTGCACATCGTTGCGGGCAAGACCACCCGCATTTCATTGTATACCTGTATGCCGTGACAATTAAAACTCTTGACTTGACTTGACTTGACTTGACAAAACAAGTTGACCTCGTTCTGGTCCAAGCCTCCTCGGCCCGCCACATTCCTGCTTGATGACGGCTTGCGGTGGCATGCTAGTAGGCTGAGGAAAGTCCCAGCACCCCTCTCTGACCACACGGCCACGGCACAAGCCCTGTCACCATTCCCCTACCCCATGGCCACTGATCCTGGCCCATACTTACCTGAAATCAAATCAAGGCAGAATGATTAGACTTGCTTTCATGGATAACCTGATAAGCCATGACCTTGTTCTGTTCTCAGTTACCCCCTTTGATGGGCAGTCAAAGGGACAATGAAGATCCATCAGATAATGAGCATCTGACCAGGCAAAATAAAGTACAGAGATGGGGTTATGGATTGCCCATGCTTTCAGCTCAAAGAAGCAACACTGCAAGATGTGGCTCCAGATGTCCCTACCACTGAACCCATGTGGCGTCCAGAGGTTATTACCAGCGATCATGTTGGGAGGTGGTGTGTGGTGAGGTACGACGATGACTCCTACTAGGAGTCATCGTCGTACCTCACCTAGCGGAAAACAACACCCAGGTGAACTGCATGCATCAATTCTTCTGGCCTTGGCCTCGCAGAGATCTCAGCTGGTATGTTATTGTTGATAGTCAGGTACTGTGCCTGATTGAAGAGCCTCAAGCACTATACAAAAGGTCAGTGCAATTAGATATAACATGGAGATACGTTGAGGAATCTATCTGGACAGTGTAGAACAGAGACAGACAGAGACAGGCAGAGAGATGAATGTAACGAAAACCTTAAATGGATTGAAGTGTATACTTACCTAAAATGTAGACAAGTATTGCAATGAATTACAGTTATTAAGACAATAGAATGCCTGAAACATAGTACAAAGTATCCTAATACTTACCCGATTACCTGAAATCTTGTCATACTTACCTCAAAAACAAAATTGAAGAATGTGAGACAGACAGAGAGAGACAGAGACCGAGACAAACAGAGAGAGACAGACCGACAGAGACAGATAGAAAGGCAGACAGAGACAGACACAGACAGAGATAAGTAGAAAGACAGATGGAGACAAACAGAGAAAAACAAACTGACAGAGACAAATGAAGAAAGACACAGGCAGACAGACAGAGACAAACAGAGAGAGACACAGACAGACAGACACAAAGAGACAGAGGTATAGACAAGAGAGAGACAGATAGAAAATCAGACAGAGATAGGTAGAAAGACAGACAGAGGCAGATAGAAAGGCGAACAGAGACAGACAAAGATAGAAGAAAGACAGAGACGTGTATGTACAGTAAATATGTTGAAAGTTGGCTGTGGATTTCCGAAGGTCATAGACATTGTTGGTAATTCCACCCTGTCAGGGTCTTTCCACCTGTTGAGTTCCTTTCCACCCTGTTAGTCACCTTTTCTTTTTAAATAACAACTATGTTAAATGTTTTACATGTTTTTATGTTAATTTGAACAGTTGAAAATGATCAACAGCATACATGTCTTTTTATTAGGCAAGATTGTTTAATTATTTACCATTTGGAGTAAATTGGGTGCACATGTGATTGTTCTGAATAATAAACAAATGTTCTACTCCACAATTCTTGTTCCATCATTATTCAAATAAAACCACATGATGGAATAAGGGACACATAAGGTGTAAGAAAAACTAAGTATTGTTGAATATTTACATTATTAACACTTTGCAATAGCTATGTATATGTCCCTAACAGGGTGGAACTCTGATGGCTGAACAATCCACCCATAATTATTATTATTTAAGCGCTTGAGCTCTACCAATACAAGTACCTGAAGGTTAAACATGTCATTTACCTGTTATAATTCTAAAAACGCAAAAAAAATACTAGATTTTCCCCAACGGTTAGCACATTGAAAAGTCACCAATAGGCAGGAATGACCCGCCTGACAGATTTCTCACTCAAGTTGAAACATTTTCAACTCGAGAACGCCGCCCAGAGCAAACCTGTTTGTTTGCGCCTTTCAATTGACTTTGTGCCATCTCTAAATTTAATGTGGCATTGTATTTGAACGTACGGTAAGACAGCATGCTACTCATGACATGGTGATGAGATTCAGACTTGCATTTCTTAGGACAGTGCTCCTGTGCTGTGCGAAGCCACTGTAATGATGAGACATCTCCAATCCTCATGAATAATGCAGTGGACTGCCTGCTCCCCCTGTCACTATAGTAAAGCCCTTGGTTCGTCACACACACTTGGGACTGACACCCTCTTCTGCTATGTGGAATAAACACATGGTGTGTCTAGTCTGACAGACAACACATACACAAACTAGAAAAGTGTGCTCAGTAGAGTGCAAATCTCTACCAGGCGGCTGAAAGATAATGTCTGGTTTTCGTTGATTATGACAGAATAAGAACTATATATAACTATAGTTAGAGAGATGGGTCAAAGTGGTCACTATGGTGACTAGAGATAGATGCCTGGCTAAGATCCTGTGCAGCCGCATTTTGCATGAGTTGAAGATTTTTGACGCTAGAGTTAGGTAGGCCTGAAAAAAGCACATTACACTAATCTAAACGTGATGAGACAAATGCATGAATTAGGGTTTCAGCGTCGGCCAAAGTTAAAATAAGGAACATGTTTGCGATATTACGGAGATGGAAGAAGGCAATTTTGGTTCCGAAACATGTATGTTCCAGGCTGCAATTAAAACTTTGAATCTGAGAGTGCTGGCTTCCTGCTTTCTTCTAACTGTCTAGTTAGGCATTAACTATGTTAATCTAAATGTTACATTGTAACTGTCTAGTTAAGGCATTAACTGGGTTAATCTAAATGTTAGGTATTGTCACACCAGGATCAGTTGGTATGATGAAACACATGTTATTATATGTTTGATTGAAATGTTGTGTCTTACTAATAATAACAAATTCCTTGGTCAATAGAAGACATCTGTGAGTCTTTGGGAACATCAAATGGGCAGGGTTATAATAGAAGAAAGACAGTGTAAACAATATAATTAACTCTGAATATAATAATGAGGAAAAAGAAACAGGATACACAACAAGGTACATGAGATGAGGATATATGTAGAACATGGTACAGTTACAGTAAGTGGGGAGTGCATCATGGTACAGTTACAGTAAGTGGGGAGTGTAAACACTAAACAGTGATTCAAACCCCCTCAATGTACAGTTTCTGACAGCTGGGCTGTGTTGAACTTGTCACGTGAAATAACGTTATGTGTTGTCACGCGAAATGTGCATAACGTTATGAATAAACCGCGAAATAACACAACGTTATGTTATATACACGCGAAATGTGCATAACGTTATGAATAAACCGCGAAATAACATAACGTTATGTTATATAACGTTACAATGTACAGTTTCTGACAGCTGGCTGTGTTGTGAAATGTGCATAACGTTATGAATAAACCGCGAAGTCACGTGAAATAACGTTATACGCGAATCTGGTAGTACATTTCTTTTTATCTTCTTGATATGATAACATTACGTCCGCCTTTCGCTCAACCAATCAGAGAGGGGCTTCGCTCAACCAATCAGAGAGGGGTCTGCAGAAATGGGCTTAACCAATCAGAGAGGGGTCTGCAGAAATGCAGCTACGGAAAGTAGAGACGCCCCTCTCTCTGGGGCAATTAACACCTGTCTCCAGTCTCAGGCTCTTTGTTATGACAATGACTCTGTCTTGTGACACAACACCCAAGTTTCAAGTTTCTTTAATAGTTGTCATACAGAAGTACAGAATACTTTTATACAAAATGCTTCTTACTGTTACGCTCCAGAGACTGTGCTAGACAAGATAAGTATGAAATAACATAGTATAGCATGTAAATTAGAAGTAAAAAATGAGATCACAGTGTTCAGTATAGACATATGTACAATGTTCGATGCAGAATAGACGTAACTGAGTTACCATATAATATACAATATACTATGCAGTATACAATACTATATAGTGCACAGCAGAAATGGGATGAGGTACAATTTAGGTACAATTTACAGTAAGGTGTACGAGTTGTAGTGCAAATCCTTTATCAATAAATATAAAGTGTGTTTAGGTGATCTAAAGTGTGGAGAGTGGGTGCTGCAGTGTGTTTGTTTGTTTAAAGTGAGTGTGTGCGTGTGGATGTGTGTGCTGTGTGCATTTGATGGTTGTTGTATAGTGTTTATTGTTCGTTGAGCAGCCTGATGGCCTGGGGATAGAAGCTTCTTCTGAGTCTTTCTGTGCTCGCCTTGAGACTCCGGTATCGCTTGCCTGACCGCAGCAGTTCAAAGAGGCAGTTGTTCGGGTGGCTGGAGTCCTTGATGATTCTCTTAGCCTTACCCCTGCACCGCTTGTTGTAAATGTTCTGGAGGGTGGGGAGCCCCCCTCCAATTGTGCGTTCGGCTGAACGTGTCACTCTTTGTAGTCTGCTTCGGTCTTGTGCAGTGCTATTCCCAAACCAGGAGGTGATGTTGCCAGTCAGTATGCTCTCTATTGTACATGAGTAGAAGTTCTTAAGGATCTTCTGACTGACTTGGAACTTCCTTAGGCGCCTGAGGAAGTATAGAGGCATTGTCGTGCCTTCTTCACAACACTGTCAATGTGTGTGGTCCATGTCATGTCCCAGAGGAAAAAGGAAAAGTCATGATAGTTTATTAAAAAATTAAAAGAGTGAAAGGTTAACCTTCTGTAGTGTGGTAGTGAAAGGTTAACCTTCTGTAGTGTGGTAGTGAAAGGTTAACCTTCTGTAGTGTGGTAGTGAAAGGTTAACCTTCTGTAGTGTGGTAGTGAAAGGTTAACCTTCTGTAGTGTGGTAGTGAAAGGTTAACCTTCTGTAAAATGCAAAATTGCAAAATGTTTGAAGCCTGACAACTTTAAGGGGACGTAATCAGAGCAGCATAACTGGACCACATACCACTTTAACATAACCTGTAGAGGTCAATGAATCGAGGCTTGAATGCTCCCAAGCACTGGAATACACAAACACGTCTCAACACCTCAAATTAGTCAAGATATTAATCAAGTTTCAAGATTTGTCATTATCATTTAAAAATAAAGTACAGAATAGAGCTGTATTAATAATAGCTCACATTATCCATACCTGTCGCTTTGGATAATTCCAATAAAAAAAATAGGCATTATAAAATAGACATGCTAAAGTCCTATATAGTGCAATACAATGTTAGATGTTACAATGTTATTTTGATTAGGGTGCAACCGTTTTGAAACTAATTTCAGATCTAATTGTTGCTACATGCTAACAATAGGGAAGACAGTTAATAGTGTGAACACAACAGTTATATATGGAGTTAGACAGTTACTAACAATCCTACACAGAACCTCTCCCTTCAACACCATCTATGCCAGTCGACTATAAAACAAGGCTAGCAGCATCAAGGACACCACACTAATGGACTGAGGAACAGCTTATTTCCCAGAGCTGTGGCCTCCATCACACCCCTCCTTGCCCAACCAACGAATTACAGGAACTGTGAGAGCACATACGCATGCATGCATGCACAGTAGGGGTGGACGGTATAAACGGTATACGGTATAAACGGTATGAATTTGCTCTACGGTATGGATTTTGCCTATACCGTGTAACCGGTAGTGCAGCTCTAAAATAGCAATGACGTCATGTAACCACAGCGCGACTATTTCACTCGCATTTGCCCCTAAAAATAGATAGAATTAGTCATAGATAATAGATATGTGCGAACTGGAAAAAGTTATTTAGGAGGCTTCGCGCAGTGGGCGTGCCAGCCCCTCCCGCACGCATGTAAACACGGGTCTACTAGTCTAGTAGTCTAGTGGGACGGGACGTCTCCCTGAGCTAACGTTAGCTTAGCTACCGTTACAAAATGACCCAGTCAACTATTCACTTTTAGTTTAATACATGATGAGGCATTGTCTAACCGAACGGTATCTAGTCGGCCAGCTACCGATAGCTCCTGACATCAACAAACGCTCCATCAAGTCTAGTAGAGAGTAGACGTGTATGATAGCTCCGTTAGCCGTTAGCTCACGTTAACGCAAGTTGGTTCACCGTTCAAAACGAAATGTCCCATTGAACTAAATAATTCACTGAGGCGTTGTATTAACGTTATATATCCGGCTAGCAGTAGCTACAGATAGCTCCTGATATCAATGTCTTATAACACTGATTCGATGCGTATTCGAGCTGAGGGCTTGTGAATGTGATTTAACGTTATACCAATACTAGGGCCCAGCTGCAGCGCCGGTGAATCCTGGCCGTAGCTCGAGGCTACTCGAGTATAGGTCCAGCTGCAGCTCCGGAGAATACTGGCCGTAGCTGGAGGCTACTAATGTACACACAGACAGTGGAGCTTGTTGCGTGGTGGCGATGTCTCGCAGATAATACAAGTACAAGTCTAATTATATAATATATATATTTTATATAAAAAAAAAAAAATTATATAAAAAAAAAAAAAATTTGTTTATCAAAAACGATGATACCGTGATATATACCGTTACCGTCTATGCTTCAAATTATACCGTGATATAAATTTTAGACCATACCGTCCACCCCTAATGCACAGGCACACACACACACGCACGCACGCACGCACACACACACACACACACACACACACACACACACACACACACACACACACACACACACACACACACACACACACACACACACACACACACACCAAAGATTCAAGGACTGTGATACACTATGTCACACACGTACAAAGGACTGTGACACACACACACACCATCTCAACACTCAAAGACTGTTACACTACCTATGGTGATATGTTGCACATTTTCACTTATTTTTATTGTTAATTATTATTATTATTATTATTATTATTATTATTATTATTATTATTATTATTATTATTATTATTATTATTATTATTATTATTATTATTATTATTATTATTATTATTATTATTATTATTATTATTATTATTATTATGGCACACCTTGCCAATACTGCTTATGTTGACACAGAGCCCCAGCCTATGGAGCACCTTGGGCTTAGGCCCCTTTTATTAATTATTATTTAATGAACAGTTTATTTTAGCTGCTGCTGCTTAGCTTCTCTGGTACGGTTTGTTTGTTTTTATTGCTCGTTTTAATTGAGAGAAACCGTGCAACATGTCTATGTACCTGAAAAGTATAATGACAATAAAGATCATTCATTCATTCATGTTAGAAAGTATAGGAAGGATGTTAGGAAGCATAGGAAGGATGTTAGGAAGCACAGGAAGGATGTTAGGAAGCATAGGAAGGATGTTACTTAGGACTTAGGAAGCACAGGAAAGATGATACCGCCTGGTTATAATGTACACACACAATCACATAGACACACACATTCAAGCACATGGGCATGCACACACACACACACACACACACACACACACACACACACACACACACACACACACACACACACACACACACACACACACACACACACACACAGGTACTATATACACACAAAAACACACAAGCACAAGCACAGACACGCAAATTCATGTTGTGGGGTTGATGTTTGTCACGCTGCCTGTGATGCGAGATGAGGTGACATTGTTGTGCAGATGATGATATTCAGCGAGTCTGACTGGGCCTGGTACTGCTGGAGGGGGGCTGCATGATGAGGTGTCAGACCACCAGGAGGAGACAAGACAACAACAACAACAACAACAACAAACAACATACTGTATACAGCCAATATAATGATGTTCTGCCCTCTGGCATGTCGCTTGGAGAAAGGTAAGAGATGCATAGATTTGGTAGGTCACCATACATACCTGAGTCTGGAAATTATGTGCAATGTATACAGTATATTGTATATAGTTCAGTATCTGTTTGAATTTTGCATAATGCGTACTGCTTGTATGCATTTAGTGTAAATGTTTTGCAGGTGTTGGGTACCCATTGCTCCTCCTGTTCAAATAAGTCTAATTAACTAGGGTTGGGTACCGAACTTTTAAGGGTACCGACTGCATTACGTCGGTTCTACCGATTCACACTAGAACAAATTGTGCCAAATTTCGCTACCTTGAGAGCAGGGTTAAAAAAAGAATACTCATACTCATGTTTCCCAACCCAAAGCAATTTACACATGTAGTATAATAGTGTAATATTATGAACGTATAATTAGTTCCACTAATATAATACAAGACAGCAACAGGAACAAAGTATATTCCCTTCTTGGCTGAGGTGCTGCCTTAAACTAATTACTGGAGGGCAAAATAAATTTGAAAACAGACTGGGACTGTACCATTTGAGGCAAAATAGGGGTGCTCTGCACATACTACAAACTACCAGAAGAGGGAGCCTTTCCCACAAATATGTATATTACTGGAAAGACACAGGTCAGAGGAGTTTGATAGTATTTACTGAGGATGGCCAGATAATGTTGATATTTAAACATTTAAAAACATAATATATGATAAATGTATACACGATCATGCAATGTTAAAAAGAAAAATGTTGTAGGGACAGGGTTGGAGGGGAGAGGGAGGTAGAGAGGGGTTTTATTTTGTGTGGTGTGTTACAAAAATAAATAACACTTAAATAAATCTTAAACATACATTTTTTTTCTTAAAAATCTTCTTAAACATCCTAAATCCCGGATGTTTAGACTGGCGGGCCACTTGGGGGAACGATGGAATTCTTAAAATGGGTGGCATTCCCCTTTAAGGATATTTTATTTCAGTGTCAGCAATAAAGCTGTTAGAGATGTGTGTGTGTGTGTGTGTGTGTGTGTGTGTGTGTGTGTGTGTGTGTGTGTGTGTGTGTGTGTGTGTGTGTGTGTGTGTGTGTGTGTGTGTGTGTGAGTGTGTGTGTGTGTGTGTGTGTGTGTGTGTGTGTGTGTGTGTGAGTAGTGGGCAGGCAGGTAGCAAGTCATTGGTGAGCCTGACTGCCTGGGGGAAGACCAGCAGATTGTCCCTGAATCTGCTGGTCCTGGCATTAAGGCTGCGGTAGCTTACCGTTTGTCGGACGGTGTGTCCTTGGTAATCCTTTACTGACACATGAATATCGCATACACTTTACACAGTTAATATATCACCGTGGCATTCCCCTAGGATGCTTTATTTCAGTGTTAGAAATAAAGCTGTTAGAGATGTCCCTGCATTGAGCAGTACTTTCTGAGAAGTCGGGTGAAGTCCACCTGGACCTCATATTCCAGTACAGCACATGTTTGGCGGTGTGGTCGTGGATGGCAGTGATGCCGCCATGTTGGGTCTGCTGAGAGTCGCTATAGAGGGTGTGGTTGGTCCTGTGTATGGCGAAGAAAAATCAATGGAATCATGGTTCATTCAAAGTTAAATATGTCAGCAGATGTAAAAACCACAAGGAAAGTGTGACTGAATATACCCTTTTAGAAGTGTAACACCTTAAAACACATTTTGTGCCATTTCAACTCAGATTATAAATCAAATGTATAGCTACATACAGTTACATTGTCGTATCCATTGACTTGAAAACTGTTTAATTTCAACAAATAATGTGTAACTCGGGTGACTGCTGGAATGCCAGATAACAAGTTGGAACAGCAGAAACAGGAACTATAGATTGGTTTACATGTCATAAAAACGCCAACCAACCCCCACCAGCAGCAACTGCTCGTATGTGTAAACAGTACCACATTCCGGGGGCGAGCGTCGCATCTGAGTGCGTCTCTATAACAAACAGAACATCCTTGTCAAATTAAAAAGGGTATATTTGAATATCATTTGGTGAATATCATTAGAATATCATTAGAATCATTCAATATATATTACGTATCTGGTGTAGACAATTGAACATGGTGTTAAACAGATATTCTAAAGTTACAAGCTCAGTACTTTACAGGGTTTAAAGCATACTGTGAATATTGGACAAAGGCTATTCTTAAAACATAATTGAATGTAGGTGTGATCTTTCTGTCTATCTCTCTCTGAGAATATACATGTAGAATATACATATCTATAAGTGTTAGATTCTGGGGTAATAACTGTGTATATGTATTTCACACTATGCCATTAGAGCTTGTAAGAACTTTAAATATATTGGTTAATATTACATTAGAACCCTTGAAATAGAACTGGTTTAATTCTGGATACAGAGAGAATGTTATGGTTTGACACCGACCCCAAACGCAACGACACAAGAGAGTAGGATTCAGAGTTGCCAAAAACAAGGGCTTGTTTATTAAGACTAAATAAACAGCACAGACTTGGAAGAGTTCAAACATAGACTGGAATACAAGCAAGGATGAATGTTGCTGCTCTGCAGCTTCTCCCGGGATGGTAGTCAGGGGAAGCAGACGCTGACGTCAGAGCCGCTCTGCAGACTTCTCTCGGCAGAATCTCCGAGGTGGTTGCGGGACCGAGAGAAAGAGAGGGAGCGAGTTAACTCAGAGTGCAGGTGGAACAGAGCAGGTGAACAGGAGAGGTGACTTGTACCCGAAAACAGAGTTATCCAAGTGACTGAATCTTCGGTGTAAATACACACTGTGAGTAACGTTCCAAACACAATCCCAAGTGATAGATATCTTCGGTGCAAAATAAACACTGTGAGCGAAGTCCCAAAATACAAATCCAATGTGATAATATCTTCGGTGTGTAAACACACAGTGGGAGATGTTAGGCCAAAATATTATCCCAATGAAACAATCCAAAAAAGGCTAAACGCTGGGTGAGTGACTGTCTGATAAAAAGCTGGAAATCTTCAGTGTTATATAAACACACGAAAAACGGAATTGGATCAAAGACAGTCATAAAAAACTCACCCAGGCGTTGTGCGTAAAGAGCGTTGGAACAGAATGGAGCGAGCGAGTCGCCTCGGGGAAAAGGTGTCCAAGAGGAATGCTTCTTGAATATCCTGGAGGCAAAGCACAGGGAAACAACAGCAGGCAGCAGGAACGGCGAATGCAACTGAAATATCAAAACGATCCAACAAAACTTGAATGGGGAAACGGGGTATAAATAATACGGGAATGCTTAATTGACAAGCAGTGACAGCTGAGGGATGTGATTGATAAGCGTGTGGACGGGGGAGAACCAATCAACGACGTCTCTGGGAAGAAGCGTGTGAATAGGGGAATGAATTGATTAACAGAAAACAAATGGAAACAGAGCGAGTAGGCTTAAAGGAACAGAGCGAGTGGGAGAGCAGCGGACCAATCATCACAGTACTTCAAGAAGCCCGTGGTGGGGAAAGAACCAAACCTTACAGTACCCCCCCCCTCCACGGGAGCCACCCGGCGACCCACTCGGCCCCGGCCTGCCCGGACGGGACCCAAGGAAGCCGGCGATCAGGGGCACTGGAGAGGGGGACAAAGACAGAGGCTCGGAGAGGGGGACCGGAGACGTGGACAGAGGACCGGCGAGGGAGGCCGGAGACGGGGACTGGGACCCGACAGCGGAGGCCGGGCACGGGGACTGGGACCCGACAGCGGAGGCCGGGCACGGGGACTGGGGCCCGACAGCGGAGGCCGGGCACAGGGACAGAGAACCGGCGAGGGAGGCCGGAGACGGGGACTGGGGCCCGACAGTGGAGGCCGGGCACGGGGACAGAGGACTGGCGAGGGAGGCCGGAGACGGGGACTGGGACCCGGTGAGGGGGCTGGACGGCACCCGAAGACACCGGGCACGACAGGAGGGGCTCCACCCCTTGATGGTACCGGAGGACCAGGCGATGTGGGGCTCGTGCAGCGCGAGCCAGGGCCTGCCCAGGACTACAGGGACAAGAGGAGAGCTGGTGACAAAAAACTGGAGCCTCTCAACGTGGTCACCAGCAACGGTGAGAAGGACTGGACAGGTGCGTTGAGTGACGTCAGCCAGGCGGCGATGACCCATTGCGAAGACCTCCAAGGGCCTCTCACATTTACATTTACATTTAGTCATTTAGCTGACGCTTTTATCCAAAGCGACTTACAAGTTCTGTACGACAAGCCATCAGGAAGAGCACAACTCTATCAGCTGAGTAACAATGTTCATCAAAGTGTTGAGTGCTACAGTGTAGGTTAGTTTATTAGGACAAGTGCATGACAGTATGGTTAGTTAGGGTTAGATTTTTTTTTTTTTTTTTTTTTTTTTTAATTCAGATAATGGTTGAAGAAGTGCGTCTTTAGTCGACGGCGAAAGATTGGACGTGTTTCGGCTGTCCTAACTGGGGTGGAATGTTGGCCCGGGTGGCAAACCCAACGTCCATGAAACTCCCATCAGCACCAGAGTCCATGAGTGCACCCACCGTCGCCCGCTGGTCCGCCCAGGCTAGGGTGACGTCCGCCAGACGGTTGGGTGGTGTACAGGTGGGGGAACAGGAAAGACGGCTCACCAGGATCTCCCGGGGTCCCGGCGAGCCTGGTCCTCTTGGCCGGGCACGGCAATTGGAGACACGGTGTCCATCCCGGCCACAGTAGAGGCAACGGCCGGAGAAGAGCCTGGACTCCCGTTCGGCCGGGCTAAGGCGGTTGCGTCCCAGCTGCATGGGTTCCTCCTCGGTCACGGCTCGGGAGGGAACAAACCCACCAGTCACGGAGGGGGCAGGGCGGTCAGCACTGTAGAGGCGGCCGCCGGGAAAGGGAGCCCCTGAGCGGAGGTCGATGGCACAGTCGTAAGGCCGGCGAGGCGGAAAGACCTGAGCCCTGGACTCCCTGAAAACCCCCTCGAGGTCGTGGTACTCGGGGGGTACGTCTGGGGTACAGAAAACCTCCTCGAGGTCGTGGTCCTCGGGGGGTACGTCTGGGGTACTGAAATCCTCCTCGAGGTCGTGGTCCTCGGGGGGTACGTCTGGGGGTCCCCGTCGGGTTCTCTCACGTCTTCTGTCCTGGAGGCGTCCGTCGATGCGAATGGCGAGGCTGAACAGGTCCTCGAGGGAGTTAGGCTCCTCCCGGGTCGCGAGCTGGTCCTTGACTGCGTCACTGAGCCCCCTCATGAAGGTTAGGCGAAGTGCTGGGTCGCTCCAACCACTCTCCACCGCCGCCAGTCGAAACTCCAGGACGTAGTCAGTTACCCCACCGCTCCCCTGTCGGAAGGTACCCAACCGGGCTCCAGGGTCCAGACCACGGGCTGGATGGTGGAACACCCTGCGGAGCTCAGCCACGAAGTCTGGATAGGAGAAAACAAAATCTGCATCCATTGCCCAGGAGGAAGTGACCCACTGGGCAGCCCGGCCTGAAAGCAAGTTTGTCATATAGGCCACTTGGGCCCCTCTAGAAGTGAATCGACTTGGTTGATGACGGAAAACCAACTCACATTGCATGATGAATGTGGCACACTCCTCGGGATTGCCGTCGAACAGCCGTGGGACGGAGAGACGGGGTTCCCGAGGTGCGGGATCGGGAAGCGTGGGAACTGCTGGGGCTGCGGGGAATGCTCCTGAAGGAAGTGAGGGAAGTAAAGCGTTAACGGTGTCGCACAGCGTGTGAAGCTGAACGAGAATACCAGATTGTTGTCCTGCCAGAGCAGCCAGGGACCCTTGAATAAGCTGGACCTGCTCCCTGAGTTCCAGTACAGCTGCCGCAGCCGCATCTAGCTGTAGGCTGTGTTCCCTGGCTGACTCTAACTGGACTGCCGCTGCTGTGCTGACTCTCTTGCGGGCGCAGACCGCGCAGGCCAGTACGAACTCCTTGACGTCGCTCCTCATGGTGGGCCACCAGAATCGACGAGCCAGGAAGGAGAACGTGCGATGAACGCCCGGGTGGCAGGCGAACCGGCTGGTATGGCCCCACTGGAGGACCCGGGACCGGACTGAGTTGGGGACAAAGAGACGATGAACCGGTACATTGCCTGGAGCGCGATGGAAGCGTAGGGCACGCCTTACCACCCCCTCGATGCCCAAGGTGACGACTCTCTCTGTGTCGGCTGGGGTCGTCATATCGGTTGGATCGTAATGTTATGGTTTGACACCGACCCCAAACGCAACGACACAAGAGAGTAGGATTCAGAGTTGCCAAAAACAAGGGCTTGTTTATTAAGACTAAATAAACAGCACAGACTTGGAAGAGTTCAAACATAGACTGGAATACAAGCAAGGATGAATGTTGCTGCTCTGCAGCTTCTCCCGGGATGGTAGTCAGGGGAAGCAGACGCTGACGTCAGAGCCGCTCTGCAGACTTCTCTCGGCAGAATCTCCGAGGTGGTTGCGGGACCGAGAGAAAGAGAGGGAGCGAGTTAACTCAGAGTGCAGGTGGAACAGAGCAGGTGAACAGGAGAGGTGACTTGTACCCGAAAACAGAGTTATCCAAGTGACTGAATCTTCTGTGTAAATACACACTGTGAGTAACGTTCCAAACACAATCCCAAGTGATAGATATCTTCGGTGCAAAATAAACACTGTGAGCGAAGTCCCAAAATACAAATCCAATGTGATAATATCTTCGGTGTGTAAACACACAGTGGGAGATGTTAGGCCAAAATATTATCCCAATGAAACAATCCAAAAAAGGCTAAACGCTGGGTGAGTGACTGTCTGATAAAAAGCTGGAAATCTTCAGTGTTATATAAACACACGAAAAACGGAATTGGATCAAAGACAGTCATAAAAAACTCACCCAGGCGTTGTGCGTAAAGAGCGTTGGAACAGAATGGAGCGAGCGCGTCGCCTCGGGGAAAAGGTGTCCAAGAGGAATGCTTCTTGAATATCCTGGAGGCAAAGCACAGGGAAACAACAGCAGGCAGCAGGAACGGCGAATGCAACTGAAATATCAAAACGATCCAACAAAACTTGAATGGGGAAACGGGGTATAAATAATACGGGAATGCTTAATTGACAAGCAGTGACAGCTGAGGGATGTGATTGATAAGCGTGTGGACGGGGGAGAACCAATCAACGACGTCTCTGGGAAGAAGCGTGTGAATAGGGGAATGAATTGATTAACAGAAAACAAATGGAAACAGAGCGAGTAGGCTTAAAGGAACAGAGCGAGTGGGAGAGCAGCGGACCAATCATCACAGTACTTCAAGAAGCCAGTGGTGGGGAAAGAACCAAACCTTACAGAGAAAACACTACAATTAAGAGATGTGTAATAGAAAATGCTTATTATGTCAAACACTGGAGAAAAGGAGTAGCTCTGAACAAAGCCAGATGCCACCTCAGCCAAATGCCACAGAGGAGACTGGAGACCGCCTGAGGTGCAGACAACACGCCCATATATAGACATGGAGGTCTTTGGGCAGGCAGAGAGGAAGAAACCCAGAAAAAGCACACCTCTAGTTCTGTTCTGACCATCTCATTGGTAGACAACGTTTTGGATGTAACTCCGATTGGCTGAAAGTAGTCAAACCAGTGATGTTATGCTTGTTATAAAAGAGTAAAACAATAGTAAATCGGGAGGCCAGGTAGGAAGCTTGCATCCTCCTCCGTCACCATTCTTCAGATGACAAAAGTGACTATGTGTGAGTGAGTAAGATCTTCTTTGAATGTATTGTAGTCTGTGAGGTCATTTTAATGGACCAGATAATCAGAAACCATGTATTCATTATTGTCAAAATGATTAATCCCTGTATGTGTGCTCCTCTTCTCCGCTTGGGCCTCAGGAAATAAAACAATGGGTTAATTCAATATCTGTTGTAGACTACCAACTCATTTTTCCCCCTGACTAGGAGTCTTGGGGGGAAAGCCTATTCCACCATCTTCTCTCCATTCAGCAAACTGTGTATACGATAACTAACCTAATATGTTTACTTATTACGTCAACATCCGCATGGGTCTTGACCTGCGACATATATTGTATTCAATGTCTGCAACTGTGAGTTTGTTTTATGCTTAACCCTTTCACTGCCGCACTACCAAAACGGTTAACCCTTTCACTGTGATAATACACAGAAGGTTAACCCTTTCATTTTTTTTTTTTACTTATTTGACCTTAAATGAAACACTGTAGGATCAATTAGATGCCATCACTGTGGCAGGCATTGGGGGCAGCGGTGGCCTAATGGTTAGAGAAGCGGGTTTGTGACCGGAAGGTTGCCGGTTCGATCCCCGGGACCGGCAGGAAAAATCTGCCGCTGAAGTGCCCTTGAGCAAGGCACTTAACCCCCAACTGCTCCAGTGGAGTTGCTCAGTGGCCAATGGTGTCAGACTGTGGTTGTATTGGGCAGCTCCCAGGTATGAATGGAACTGTGTGAATGTGAAGCAGGGTGTAGCTGAAAAAGAGCATCTGTGCTCAGCGAACCTACCCTGGGTAAATAAAGGTTAAACAACTGGCAAATATTGATAATCCGATTTTTAGGGAATGCAATTCTCTGGTTTGCCTTTGCAGTGTTCTCTTGGAACACGTTGCAGTCACAAGCTGATGACATGTAATTTGCATAAATTGCAATGGGAATCTAATAGGGAACCTTCTGATTGCCAGACAACCACTCTACCTCCTGAGCCACTGCCGCCCCCCTCTTTAACAGCCTTTGTTGTAGCAATGACTGCTCCCTTTTCATTTTGATGATGTCCAAACACGTGTTTGGAGAATTACTCCATTGTGCAAGTTTGTTTATTGCAGGATTTAAGATAGGATAACATATTCAATTATTGATCAAGGTCAAGGTCCTAGCGGGATGGTGTCAAGAGAACAGCCTCTCCTTGAACGTTAGCAAAACAAAGGAGATTATTGCGGACTTTAGGAGGTCGGGGGTCAGGGACTACAGCCCCCTCAGCATCGACGGGGCACCGGTTGAGAGAGTGAACAGTTTTAAGTACCTCGGAGTCCACATATCCGAGGACTTGACATGGACCACACACATTGACAGTGTTGCAGTGGTGGCTGGCCACTAGGGGCGCTCTGGCGCCGACCCCCCTGGTGAACCCTGGTTAATAGAGAGAAGAACAAGAACAATTATTTTTTAGTTTTTTGTTTTATAGCCCTATAAATAATATAAACATGTTTAAAATGAATAATATTTACTCATTTTAAGTATGTTTGTGTTTCCAATGCACAATATAACGTTAATATGTAAAATAAAAAATACTTGTTTTCCTGAACAGGAAGTGACTCACTCCTGCCGCATTTCTCCTGCCGCATTTCTCCTAGCCGTATTTCTCGGCCCGGGCTAGACGCACTAGCGCAAGCTGTATCCGTTGCAGCCAATCAGTGCGTAACACGCTGTGCGTTGAAATATGATGTTTATGATGGAAGCCGGGCGCGATTTGAAGCGGTCTAAGCAGCAGCGTCTATAATCTTTTTCCATAGCAGCATTTTTTTCCGTAGCCGCATTTCGCGGAGACGCTCTCTCTGATTGGCCAGCGCCAGTTTCTAGGTTCTAGGTTGGTTCCTAGGTTGGTAGACTGTGTTGTTGTGATGCAGCTATTTGTCTTAGAGCGTGAAGGCAAGTTCTTTCGACGGTTAAGCTTAGGCACTCTTTCAAAGTTGGTTATGGTTAGAGTTTGTCTTAGAGCATGGCGATTGATGAGGAAATGGGCAAAGACACAGCTCTTCACAGTACTTGTTGGTTAACAACAAGCTATATGGATGCAGTGTGGACAACTGGACATGCATGGACAATGGACATCAACACAGTCTGGACAGTGGAGTGGATATACTTTATCAAGCCCTTCTGCCCTGCTGGACCACTGTGCGTTTCAACTTAACAAGGTATAGTTGCGATCTCTCTCTCTCTCTCTCTCTCTCTCTCTTTCTCTCGCTCTCTCTCTGGCTCTCTCTCGCTCTCTCTCTCTCTCTTTCTCTCTCTCTCTCTCGCTCTCTCGCTCTCTCTCTCTCTCTCTCTCTCTCTCTCTCTCTCTCTCTCTCTCTCTCTCTCTCTCTCTCTCTCTAATTTCGCCACGGGTGGGGCATAACCACTCAGACAATGAATGGTAACTTGTTTAAAATGACAAGATATACATATGTGTTATTATTATTAAACTTATTATTGAATGGATCTGAGAGAGAGAGAGAGAGAGAGAGAGAGAGAGAGAGAGAGAGAGAGAGAGAGAGAGAGAGAGAGAGAGAGAGAGAGAGAGCTGTGCGTGTTTGTGTTGGGCTATTGGAAACGTGGTTGCATTTGACTGTGATCATATATTGATCGATAGCAATGGTGATAATATTCGCCAATGCGTGCCTTGTACATGTTTGCAAAATGTTTGGTATAGCACCCCTAGTGGAGAAGAATCCACCAGCCGCCACTGCAGTGTTGTGAAGAAGGCACGACAACGCCTCTATACTTCCTCAGGCGCCTAAGGAAGTTCCAAGTCAGTCAGAAGATCCTTAAGAACTTCTACTCATGTACAATAGAGAGCATCCTGACTGGCAATATCACCTCCTGGTTTGGGAATAGCACCGCACAAGACCGTAGCAGACTACAGAGAGTGGCCCGTTCAGCCGAACGCACAATTGGAGGGGGGCTTCCCACTCCCCAGAACATTTACAACAAGCGGTGCATGGGTAAGGCTAAGATAATTATCAAAGACTCCAGCCACCCAAACAACTGCCTCTTTGAACTGCTGCGGTCAGGCAAACGATACCGGAGTCTCATGGCAAGCACAGAAAGACTCAGAAGAAGCTTCTATCCCCAGGCCATCAGGATGCTCAACGAACAATAACACTATGTAACAACCATCAAATGCACTCACAGCACACACATCCACACGCACACACTCACTTTAAACAAACAACTCACTGCAGCACCCACTTTACACACTTTAGAACACCTAAACACACTTTATATTTATTGGTAAAGAATTTGCACTACAACCCATACCTCATTACACCTTACTGTAAATTGTACCTAAATTGTACCTCATCCCATTTCTGCTTTGCACTATATAGTATATTGTATATTAGTATATTGTATAGTATATTGTATGGTAACTCAGTTACTTCTACTCAGCATTGAACATTGTACATGTGTACATACTGAACACTTGTGCCTACGTACGTGACTTCTATTTTATACTTGCTATACTTATTTTATTTTATACTTATCTATTTTTGTCTAGCACAGTCTCTGGAGCGTAACAGAAAGAATCATTTTGTATAAAAGTATTCTGTACTTCTGTATGACAACTAATAAAGAAACTTGAAACTTGAACTTGATCCCCCTGGGGAAATTCGGGCATTTACAAACTCGTAATTGTGTTGGATCATTTAAGTTGGTTGGAGTGGTTTCCTAATGGGAGCTAATCAAGGCTGGGGCATGTTTTGGGGCAGAAATAACAGCAGCTATGAAGAGAGAGTTGGTTGGATTGAGTGCAACAGAGCGTAAGCAATCGGTTCTGGCAGTCTCTCCCCTCCACTGCTAACTCAACAACCTGGCTTGACTAGACATAAGGAGGGAGAGAGATGATTACAATGAATTGATGTTGAAGTGGAGTGTCGGTCCATCTGTTTGTGTGTGTGTGTGTGTGTGTGTGTGTGTGTGTGTGTGTGTGTGTGTGTGTGTGTGTGTGTGTGTGTGTGTGTGTGTGTGTGTGTGAGTTATCACGCTTTTTTTTGTTTTTCCTTTTTTTTTATTATTATTATTCTAGACACTCCCATGGACTTTTCTGAGTATTCCTGGGACCTCTGGCTACGTTATAATTGCAATGACGATCGAATCCTGACAGGTGGCAGTATCGCCTACCTTTTGAACTGGGCCAGTTTAGTGTGGGGCCGCCCCACGCCGCAGCGAGAGCACTCAAAGCACTAGGGAGAGAGCAGCAGTGAGCAAACTACAGCCAACTAACGTTTGACAATGGCGATCGCCTAGAGCGAACTATTGGATATTATGAACGGATGATATGGATGATGATTATGGATGATAAGGAGCGTTTTCACCAGACTACATTGGACTCAGCACTTCATCTAAATCATAAAAATACTATAGTCAAACTGGCCGATGAGGAAACCTGTTCGGCTACGTGGTATAGTCTGGCCCGAGCACTACGATTCACAATAGTAGCCTGCAATGCAATGGCGAGCGGACAATTGGAGATGATGAAGAAGAAGACAAAACGCATGAGGGCCACCTAACGTTATACAGTATGTATTGATCCTGTTCTGATCCAATTTTACGTCTATTTTACCGAACCCCATCATAAAACATGCTTTTGTAATGATCGCAGCGTCGTAAAACGACCCCCCCCCCCCCCTTGATGACTTTGTGAATAGATATCTACTGTATATGGTCGTGTTTACCTTGGATTTGGAAATAATACAGGTTTCAGGCGAGCAACCCGAACGATTTGCGCATATGCGCACAGAACACGTCATAACTTGCGAGACTGGACTATTTTGAAACAGGCCGATTTTTTGTGTGGGATAGCGAACGAACAAAGGCATGTAGAAATTTTAAAAATTCCCCCTGTTGGAGTATAAATAGTGCCTGTCAAATGAGCCATACTATAGTCTCCATAGCTATAATATAGAATATACGATAGGTCCGCAAACATCATGAAAATGACCAATAACATTGGTGTCAGGGAGTAAAGATGGAAAAACAGTGTGGCAATCAATGAGTTAACAGCTTCAACTAACTCCATGCTAACCGCTTCAACTAACTCTATGCTAACCGCTTCAACTAACTCAATGTTAACCGCTTCAACTAACTCAATGTTAACCACTTCAACTAACTCCATGCTAACCGCTTTAACTAACTCCATGCTTACCGCTTCAACTAACTCCATGCTTACCACTTCAACTAACTCCATGCTAACCGCTTCAACTAACTCCATGCTAACCACTTCAACTAACTCCATGCTAACCGCTTTAACTAACTCCATGCTTACCGCTTCAACTGTACTCCATGCTTACAGCTTCAACTAACTCCATGCTCACCACTTCAACTAACTCCATGCTAACCGCTTCAACTAACTCCATGCTAACCGCTTCAACTAACTCCATGCTAACTGCTTCAACTAACTCCATGCTAACCGCTTAAACTAACTCCATGCTAACTGCTTCAACTAACTCCATGCTCACCACTTCAACTAACTCCATGCTAACCGCTTCAACTAACTCCATGCTAACCGCTTCAACTAACTCCATGCTAACTGCTTCAACTAACTCCATGCTAACCGCTTCAACTAACTCCATGCTTACCTCTTCAACTAACTCCATGCTAACCGCTTCAACTAACTCCATGCTTACCGCTTCAACTAACTCCATGTTTACCACTTCAATTAACTCCATGCTAACCGCTTAAACTAACTCCATGCTAACCGCTTCAACTAACTCCATGCTCACCACTTCAATTAACTCCATGCTAACTGCTTCAACTAACTCCATGCTAACCGCTTCAACTAACTCCATGCTAACCGCTTCAACTAACTCCATGCTAACCACTTCAACTAACTCCATGCTAACCGCTTTAACTAACTCCATGCTTACCGCTTCAACTGTACTCCATGCTTACCGCTTCAACTAACTCCATGCTCACCACTTCAACTAACTCCATGCTAACCGCTTCAACTAACTCCATGCTAACCGCTTCAACTAACTCCATGCTAACTGCTTCAACTAACTCCATGCTAACCGCTTAAACTAACTCCATGCTAACTGCTTCAACTAACTCCATGCTCACCACTTCAACTAACTCCATGCTAACCGCTTCAACTAACTCCATGCTAACCGCTTCAACTAACTCCATGCTAACTGCTTCAACTAACTCCATGCTAACCGCTTCAACTAACTCCATGCTTACCTCTTCAACTAACTCCATGCTAACCACTTCAACTAACTCCATGCTTACCGCTTCAACTAACTCCATGTTTACCACTTCAACTAACTCCATGCTAACCGCTTAAACTAACTCCATGCTAACCGCTTCAACTAACTCCATGCTCACCACTTCAATTAACTCCATGCTAACTGCTTCAACTAACTCCATGCTAACCGCTTCAACTAACTCCATGCTTACCGCTTCAACTAACTCCATGCAAACCGCTTAAACTAACTCCATGCTAACCGCTTCAACTAACTCCATGCTAACCGCTTCAACTAACTCCATGCTAACCGCTTCAACAAACTCCATGCTTACCGCTTCAACAAACTCCATGCTTACTGCTTCAACTAACTCCATGCTTACCGCTTCAACTAACTCCATGCTAACCGCTTCAACTAACTCCATGCTAACCGCTTCAACTAACTCCATGCTAACCACTTCAACTAACTATTATATTTTATTTATCTTTCTTACCAAAAATTATGCATTTAATTATATCGGCCCCAAGCTGCGTCGCCCCACCGGGAAAATATCCAGTTATGCCAGATTCAGTAAATTACAAGTCCAGCCCTGGGCAAAGGAAAGGCACCATCTGTCAGAGTCCACAGTCCCTAATTAAAACGTCACCCCTCTTCCACTTCTGAGGAGAGGTCTCATGCTGATGGCAGCAGGTTAGCCTCACCCCATGAGCTCTTTAAGTGAAGTCTGGAAATACACATGATAACAGTTTCATCATAATGAATGTTAAAGACGTCCCTACTTAATTATTGAGTAAATCTTCTTTTAACCAATGGACACTAGATGTCACCATAATACTTTGATCAAAAAAAATATGAGCCAGGCTGGGACATCACACCAATACAGTGACTCCCTCAATGTGTTAAATGTGCTGTTGTGGTGATCATAAACGTGCACTATTATTTTTATTTATTTATTTATCTTGAGCTCGACATGGATATGGATATCATCATTGAAAAGGGGATTATGCCGAGATGATACTGAGAAGCAACTGTAGGGAACGTGCTAATGTGAGGTAAATACACACCCTTATGATCACACAGTCCTGGCGGCCTGACAGGCAACCTCCGGGCCTCCAAAACAAAACCACAGCAGTAGCGCCGCGAAGGGAGCGCGGATTAGAGAGCGAAGCTCGAGGGGCGCATGTCCCAGATCTCACGGCAGACGGCCCTCAAAGTGGATTATGAAACCGATATTGGTGTCAGGAGTTTACCGGAGGGCAAGCGGCGGAGGGGGATAAAAGGCTCAAGAAGAATATATTATTGGTAGACAGACGATGAGACCCTTGAAAGAAGAAAGAAATAAAAGTGCTCTCGCCCTGGAGTTAGAGAAAGATCAGAGCGCGGAAGCAATAAAGCTGGTGATGGTATGTAGTGCCGGAGGACGGGGGAGGCAGGTGGGAGAGAGGGGGATGGGGGAGGCAGGTGGCACCTGCCTCCCCCTCTCTCCCACCTGCCTCCCCCGTCCCTCTCTCTCCCACCTGCCTCCCCCATCCCCCTCTCTCCCACCTGCCTCTCCCGTTCCCCCTCTCTCCCACCTGCATCCCCCATCCCCCTCTCTCCCACCTGCCTCCCTCATCCCCCTCGCTCCCACCTGCCTCCCCTGTCCCCCCTCTCTCCCACCTGCCTCCCCCATCCCCCTCTCTCCCACCTGCCTCCCCCGTCCCCCCTCTCTCCCTCCTGCCTCCCCATCCCCCTCTCTCCCACCTGCTTCTCCCGTCCCCCCTCTCTCCCACCTGCCTCCCCCATCCCCCTCTCTCCCACCTGCCTCCCCCGTCCCCCCTCTCTCCCACCTGCCTCCCCCGTCCCCCCTCTCTCCCACCTGCGTCCCCCCCCCCCCCCCCCCCTCTCCCACCTGCCTCCCCCATCCCCGTCTCTCCCACCTGCCTCCCCCGTCCTCCGGCACTACATACCATCACCAGCTTTATTGCTTCCCCGCTCTGATCTTTCTCCCCCATCCCCACCATCCCCACCTGCCTCCCCCATCCCCCTCGCTCCCACCTGCCTCCCCCGTCCCCCCTCTCTCCCACCTGCGTCCCCCATCCCCCTCTCTCCCACCTGCCTCCCCCGTCCCCCCTCTCTCCCACCTGCCTCCCCCATCCCACCTGCCTTCCCATCATGTTTGGGTGCTTATTGATGTTGTACTTCCATGGGGAGTGAGGAGGAAACAATCAAAATGGGAGTTTGGGAAGGAACGCTGCTGGAGCATGAGCCTGATTCCAGGAAGAGACCACAAAGCACAAAGGGAAGACGATAAACGCATCAGCAGTTTCTCCTCCATTGTCTGCAGCTCTGATGAGCAGAGTCGTACGTTCAACTTCCGTCGTCGTGCTTATTCTATCATCTTGATTGAACGCTTGCACGAAAGGAAAAAACGGCAGATCTTTGCAGTGCAGGCACGTGTTTTTCATGACCTCTTTTTGTCAGCCGACATGTCTTAATGTAATTTGAAATTCAATTAATCTCTAAAATGTTCACGTTTGTACACAGATAAAACCTACTCATGAAACGCTGCCGCTGGATCAATAACCTTCTATTTCATTGTTTCATAATGTTCTATCTGAATATCTATTATCTGAATGGTTCTTTATATGCTCAGTAAGTTCACGACCACCCCCCTCCCCCCACACACACGCACACTAAAGAGAGAGAAAACAAGCTTATTCCAAGTGCATCTTGCGAGGTTGATATAGATAAATATTACAAGGATTCACAAGACCTTGCAGAAGGGCACTTGCTCAGCCTCTGGCACAGGCCGGGATGTTTTATTGCCGTTTTGTGCCCTGAATGCCCCTGACAATTAACTCCACACAGGCTTTGGAATCAATTCAGAGTTCAAAATTTCAGTAACCGTTTTCATTTCATTATCTAAAACCTTGGAAATAACGTAGTGTGTACCTGCACCATGTACTACGCTTTCAATGGAGACCTCCATTCAGGAGGGTATGCCGTAAAAAGACATCCGGCGAAGAGGCTTCGGCCTGGGGACCAGAATGAGGTTACCCCTTACATCCGCTACCTCCAGGTCACTCCCTAGCCAAGAGTGTAGCACCTGAAAGGCTCCCCACCTGGGGTTACAGGTAGGTCAACGGCGGA
Source organism: Notolepis coatsorum (assembly GCF_963971535.1). Lineage (NCBI taxonomy): Eukaryota > Metazoa > Chordata > Actinopteri > Aulopiformes > Paralepididae > Notolepis > Notolepis coatsorum. The sequence goes on from NC_140180.1 coordinate 27,884,641, forward strand.
CCAGGAATGGGAAGGCGGAGGAACCAAGAACCTGCTGCCTTGCAGTGCCATTGGTTTGGCAAAGGCTAGAGATGGTGTCTCGACAAAAAATACTGGATAGGTAGTTCTGGGGGCCTGCCGACTCCTATCAGCCCCCTTTTGGAAATCATGAGTACAACCCAAACAAAAACCGCTACTGGTAAACAGAGAAATGTCTGCCCTAATCAAGACATTTGTTCTACCCGGTGGATTGAGTGTGAGAGAGCAGGCACCTTTGTACCGTCAACAAGTGACTGTTCTACCTTTTGGAAAGTGGGAACCTGGAATGTGAGGAGCCTGCGAACACCTGGAAAATTGGCGAATGTCCTACAAGAGATGGATACCATGGGGATAGATATATTGGGAATTGCTGAAACATTTTGGAGAGGTGAAGATGACTTTAGATACACCCTGCCAACTGGACAATCATTTAGAATCATATCTTCGGGTGGAAAACAACATAGAAAAGGTGTAGCTTTTGCTTTGACTGAGAAAGCAGCAAAAAGCGTGGAAAGTTATCAAACGATATCGGAGCGTATTATCACCTTGAGAATGAAAGCAACACCAGCAAGTGTATGCATCACACAATCATATGCACCAACTGGAGAAGCTGAGGATGATGAAATAGACTTTTATGAAAATATTGAGAGAGCGATGAAAGACCAAAAGAAATGGGGAGATCTGGAAATAGTCATGGGCGATTTCAACGCCAAATTAGGTGAAGAAAAAGTTGATGGTGTTGTCGGACCTTTTGGTCTGGGTATAAGAAACGATAGAGGAGATAGACTAGTGGATTTCTGCGGGAAGAACCAATTGTGGGAGATCTCCTGATGGAAACACTAGAAACCAAATTGATTACATTATGATAAACCACAGATACAAGAAAGGAATAACAAACTCTAAGGCACGACCATCTGCAGACTGTGGTTCAGATCATATTCCAGTAGTGATGAAAATGAAGATCAAACTGAAAACCATCAAGAAAAAGAAAACGACACACAAAAGATGGGATGTGAAGAGTCTGAAAGGAGAAACCATGAAGAGACGATACAGAAACGAAGTGAACAAAACATTAGAAAATAGAGAGTTAGCAGATATTGAAGATCCACAAGAACTATGGACAAAACGGAAAGAAAAACTGGAAAGCGTTGCAGACATAATCTGTGGTAAACCAGAAAAAGTTGAGAAACAAGAGTGGATGACGAAAGACATTCTGGATGAGATGAAAAAGAGAGCAGACATGAAGAATGCGGACAGAAAAACTGAATACAACAGAGCAAAACGAAAAGTACAGAAGATGTGTAGAGATGCAAAAGAGAAGTATTACAAAGAAAAATGCAAGGAAATTGAAGATCTAGACAAGAAGCACAACCCTCTCATGTACAACAAGATCCAACAACTAACAAGGAAGAGGAAAAAAACAACCCAAGGTGTCAGAGACAAAGAAGGAAAACTGCTCCTTGACGAGAAGGAAATAATCAATAGATGGGCAGAGTATGTGGAAACACTATACAAAGACCAGAACAGAACATCAGACACAGGAATTAGTCTAGAAGAGATAGAAAAAGTCCAGATCACGAAAAAAAAAGTTGAAGAGGCTGTGAAGTCACTGGCCACGGACAGATCGCCCGGCGAGGATGAGATCCCTGCTGAACTGATTAAGAACTCTGGTGACAGATGCATCAAGCTCCTTGTGAAACTGGTAAACAACATCTATAACTCAGGAAATATTACAAATGATTTCTTAAAATCAATGTTCATTCCGATCCCAAAGACCGGAAGAGCCACAGAATGCAACAATTACAGGACTATCAGTTTGATATCTCATGCATCAAAAGTACTCCTGAAAATCATCAAGAACAGAATAGAACCCATAATTGAACATCAGCTCTCGGATAGCCAAATGGGTTTTCGCAAAGGAAAAGGAACAAGAGATGCAATCTGCCAACCCAGAATCATTGGTGAAAAATCGATAGACCAACAGAAGAAGCTGTATATTTGCTTCATCGATTTCACGAAGGCCTTCGACAGAGTTGAACATACAACATTGATGAGAACAATGGAAGAATTCAAAATACCAGTTTCTGACCGAAGAATAATTGCCAACTTATACTGGAGGCAGAAGGCTAATGTTAGAATAGGAAAGGAGAAATCAAGAGACTTCCCGGTGGAGAAGGGTGTAAGACAAGGATGCATCTTGTCCCCTGTACTCTTTAATATGTACAGTGAATCACTGATGAAAAAAAGTCTGAGAGGAGGGAAAGGAGTAAAACTTGGCGAAGAGAACATCACCAATATAAGATACGCGGATGACACTGCTATAGTCTGTAACTGTCAAGAAGATCTACAGGACATGATGAATAAGCTGAATGTCAAATGCAAAAACTATGGAATGTCGCTAAACACAAAGAAAACTAAAGTAATGATCATTGAAAAACACCAGGAACAGTGTGTAAAATACAGGTGGATGGAGAAAAACTTGAACAAGTGAAGGAGTACATGTACCTTGGAAGCTGGATCAGTGAAGGTGGAAGAGCTAACATGGACATTAAGAGAAGAACCGGAATTGCAAAGGGCGCATTCTGGAACCATAAAGAATTATTGAGAAGAAATATAAGTTGGAAAACGAAGACCAGGATTTTGGAAACGTATGTTATGTCAGTCTTTTCATACGGAGCAGAAGCATGGACGCTGAATGAAGAGGCAAAGAGGATGATAGACTCTTTTGAAATGTGGACACTGAGGAAGATGCTGAAGATAACATGGATCAAGATAAGATCAAGAATGAGGAGGTACTGAGAAGAGCGGATATGCAAGGAGGACAGCTGCTGGAGAGGTTGAAAAAGAGAAAGATGGAGTTGTGCGGGCATGTTCTGAGAGGATCCAGCGGGGAGATGTTCAAGAAGGTGGTGATGGGGAAGGTGGATGGAAAGAGAGGAAGTGGAAGACCAAGAAGAGGCTGGGTAGACAACGTCTGTGATTGGAGCGGAGTGAGAGGCGGAGTCACGGAGTTGGAGAGAAGAAGTGGGGACAGAATGGGTTGGAGAGTGATAGGCAACCTTCGGAACGAAGAAGCCACCTAATGATGATGAGAGGGAAATGTGTATGTGTGGGGTCTCTTTCTCTTCTGTCCTTAAGACCTGTGTTGGGTGGAGTCTAAGAAATTTTTTTTTACCTCATTTTAGGTTTGCCATGGTTTAATTGTGTAATGATGTATAACCTCAACCCTGTATTGCAAAAAGTGATATACATGTTTTTTTCACGACAACCTGGAATATCTATGCTACAGTTATGTCATATGAATGTATACATGTATTATATCACTATGTACACTAAATTAAAAACTAAACAGGACAATTTATATCACATAAGTTTGTTCATGCAGAACAGTAATGCACAATCTCTTTGGCTTCAGAAATGTGTTCTCCAAAGTCTTGGGAATCAGGGGGGGTGGGAAAAGTAAGATTTGATCCAACACATATCAAAAACTAAATTTTTTTTTCAAGATAAGTCATATGTAACAAATATGTAAGTCATATTAGTTTAATAAAGGCTCCAAAGGGACACAGCTCTTCCAAGATGGATTACAGAGCTTCTGGGAGGGCTAGGATCACACCATGTGGCTCTTTGGAGTGTGCTAGAAAGAGTAACATGAGTGCAGCTGGACCCCAGAGGGTTTTGAACCCTTATGCCTCCTCAGCAAGGATTGTGTGTGTGTGTGTGTGTGTGTGTGTGTGTGTGTGTGTGTGTGTGTGTGTGTGTGTGTGTGTGTGTGTGTGTGTACAACGGTGGCTGTGTTGATGATTATGTCATGAAATTGGGTCCATTTGCTTAATTTCCATTATATTTCAATAATTTGAGAAGATTAGATATTAGATATTTGAGACATTTTAAAGACCTCTAAAAGAAAAGTTACCCATTTGACAGGAAAAAACGTCCCTAGTGGTTTATTTCATGTCATTTAGGGTTAGGGTTACCCTAACCCTAAACCCTAACCCTAACCCTAACTCTAACCCTAACCCTAACCCTAACCCTATGACCTTGTATGACCCATATGACCCATATGACCCTTATGACCTTGAACGTTTCATGCACTGATGTGCCAACTCTGTCAGTTACCTAACAAGGCAGAAGGGTTAAGAAATGGTATCATATTACATGTTAATCAAAGTAAATATTGAAATCTGAAGCTGCCTGGCTACATACATTTACATTTAGTCATTTAGCTGACGCTTTTATCCAAAGCGACTTACAAGTTCTGTACGACAAGACAGCAAGAAGGGTAGAATTCTATCAGCTGAGTAACAATGTTTATCAAAGTGTTGCGTGTTACAGTGTAGGTTAGTTTATTAGGACAAGTGCATGACAGTAAGGTTAGTCACGTTTTTTCAGATAATGGTTGAAGAAGTGAGTCTTTAGTCGACGGCGAAAGATTGGACGGGATTCGGCTGTCCTAACTGGGATGGGTAGTTCATTCCACCATTGTGGGGCAAGGACTGAGAATAGGCGGCTTCTCTTTGATGACCCTCCGGGAGCTTGGATAGGAGTAGGTCTGAGGCGGCCAGAAGATGCAGAGCGTAGGGGTCTTGAGGGTGTGTAGTTAGAGACCATTGACCGGAGGTAGGCGGGAGCGGTTCCCTTTGCCGCACGGTATGCTAGGTCGAGGGCCTTGAAGCAGATATGTGCAGCAATGGGGAGCCAGTGCAGGTCCCTAAGAAGTGGGGTGACATGGGTCGACTTCGGTAGGTTTGAGATCAGGCGGGCCGCTGCGTTTTGAATGAGTTGAAGAGGCTTGGTGGCAGTGGCCGGGAGGCCAGCTAGTAGTGCGTTGCAGTAGTCGAGGCGGGAGATGACTGTTGATTGGACGAGGAGTTGGGTGGCTTCTTTTGTCAGGAAGGGGCGTATCCTTCTGACGTTGCTCAGGAGGAATCTGCAGGTTCTGGTTGTCGCTGCGATGTGAGCAGAGAAGTTCAACTGGTCGTCGAGGACAACACCAAGGTTCTTGGCGGTCTGGGACGCGGTCACAGCTGCATTCTCGACTGTGATGGAGAGGTCGGTCAGGGGGGAGGATTTGGCCGGCAGGTGGAGCAATTCTGTTTGGCTTAGGTTCAGTTTGAGGTGGTTGGTCGTCATCCAGGCGGAGATGTCGGACAGACAGGCCGAGATCCGCTCAGAGACGTGGATATCTGAGGGAGGGAAGGAGAGGAAGAGTTGAGTATCATCGGCATAACAATGATATGAGAAGCCATGAGACGTGATAATGTTACCTAGTGATTTAGTGTAGAGGGAGAAGAGAAGGGGTCCTAGGACCGAGCCCTGGGGGACACCCGTCCGCAGGGGGCGGGTGGCCGACAGAGTCCCTCTCCATGACACTTGGTAGGAGCGGTCGTTGAGGTATGATGTCATAGCTTGGAGCACATCAGCCAGAACTCCACGGGACCCGGTAAGTCAGCTAATGGCAGTGCATCGTTTGCTCCACTTGCAAGTAGGCTATTGCATAACACAAATCTGAATTATCCTGTTAAATTAGGCCATTATTGATCATTGATCCCTTATTATAGTTACTAGTACAGTTGGTAAGCATGCAAGCACATGCTCTTCCATGGCATTCATGCCATATACTGTAATATTCAACTATAATGTGAGTTTACTTTGTATAATAATGGTATATGTAACTGAGGGGTACAATTCCCTGACTGTATTACTAGATATGATACTTACTACCACTACCTTTGTACTTAATATTCGGCCACCCAGTACACGGCATAAATATATTATCATAAACACTCTCACGTAGATGAAACGGATCCAACACAAATGTACGAAGTCGAAACAGGTCTTTATTTCTACACAGCGATGGTGTGTAGAACAAGCACTTAATCACTTAATTACATTTATGAATTGAAATAGTATGCACTTTTATGGCAAAGAGTATTCGTCGGTATATCAACAGAGAATGTCCAATCTCTGAAGGCGCAGGTGGTAAATATACGACCTGGAATAGTTAAGGAATAACAGCAATGATACTTTAATGATTATATACTAGATACACTAGAGGGGGTTAATCCGGTCGCTTGTAAGCCGACAGGAGTAGGAGGGGGGGGGGGTAGAATCCGGCTGCCTCGTCCGGCCAAGGGTATCCCAGGTGAACCCACTGTAGTGCCGTTCAATGCGCCGGCGATCCTTGGACCACAGATGAAAGCAGGTGGACTCTTTGTGGGCCGGCTCTCTCCGGTCCACGGGGGAGAGACGTGAAGCGACCTCGTCTTGCAGAGCGTCTCCTCACCTTGCGTCCTCTCCAGGGGGGGGGGGTTCCAACACACGGCAGTGTCGGGGGTCTTTATCCATGGAATAATCAAAGTATACAAAGCATAATCCGTGCCTGGGAAGGCGGGCTGTCGTCGGTAGAATAATCCGGTATACAGGTCCACTCGCTCGTCGGCTCTGGGGCTCCTCGGGTGCAGCTTCACATGGGGTCAACCACCCTGGGTAAGCAGCCAGTTCTCTGCCCGAAACGATGGGGTACTGACTACGGTAGTATTCTCACCGCACGAAGCACTATATATTAACAGACTATTATTAGCTTAATAGACTACGTCCAACTCGACGATATAGTGCCAAATATGACTATTCAAATATTAATATACACGATGTCTCAATACCGATGGTAGGCGAACTTGGCCTTACTCCCACACGTGGCGTCGCGGGGAGGCTTTACGTCTGTGACTCTATTGGAGGGTAAGAAACTGGACTGAAAAGGAAGTCCTACTTTAGTAGCGCAGTATATATACGCACTATGAACAAATAGTCCCATTAGTGGTGCGGTAGCCAGATTCCTACGCGGAACTAGGACTTGTTCGTACATGTGGAGCGGTACGTTTGAACTGGGTCTGAGGGGTATGGCAGCCTGGCACCAAGGTCTCGACCAATAGTAGAATGGAGACTATTATGGGATGTTCAGTAGGCTAGAATGGATATTCAATGCATATTGTACAAGGAATATACAAGGGATATCAGGGAATATTAGAGAATATACAAATACAATTAAATATATATATATAAATAAATATATATATTCGGTTTAATCTGGCCCTTCACAACAGCCACCCCCTGAATAGGTCCCAGACCTAATCAGTTAAACAGAGACAGATTAATCGCGTTGTCTATTTACACATAAGGGTTTGCTGTAGGGGTCAGTCAACTTCACAAAGTCATAGGGTTGTAGGGTCATGGTCATCATCGATTGTGTCTGGGAGTCGAGGCAGTTCTATGAGCCTTGCCACGGGACGGGTGTAAGTGCGACCCTGGACGAGCACTTCAGCTGCTCGGACCTTGCCGTCGGCACCGGTGATCACTTTGCTTACGCGGCCGGCCGGCCACATAGCTCTGGGCAGTGATTGATCAATAATCATGACGACTGTTCCTTCTGTCAAATTGTCTCTCTCCTTTACCCACTTCTGGCGGGTCTGTAGAGACGGTAGGTAGTGCAGTAGGAAACTGTTCCAAAACTTGTCGGCTAATACTTGGCTGTACCTCCACATTCGTCGGCCGTTCGCTTCTTCAGGCCGGTACATTGTCTGTGGTAATGCAGGATCTAGCCGCCCCATCAGGAGTGTGTTGGGGGTAACTGGGTCGATATCCGCCACATCACTGGAGACATATCCGAGGGGCTTCGAGTTAAGTACTCCCTCAATCTCCGTGAGGACTGTCAGTAGGACTTCTTCCGCCACAGTCTGGGCCCCAAGTACTGCGTACAGGGCTGTCTTTATGGAGCGCACTTCTCGTTCCCAAGTGCCACCGAAGTGGGGTGCGTTTGGGGGTTGAATTGGAAGTCAATCTGTGCTGGAGCGAGGTGGGTCTTAAGTTCTGGGCCCATAGCTTGGAAGCTCTCTCTCAGCTCTCTTTCGCCGCCTTTGAAGTTTGTCCCATGATCGGACAATAGGGTAGACGGTCTTCCTTTCCGTGATGTGAATCTTCGGAAGGCCATAAGGAATGAGTCTGTGCTCATGGTCGGGAGAAGCTCGATGTGTATCGCTCTGGTGGTCATGCATTTGAATACAATACCCCACCGCTTCTCGGTTCCTCTTCCTTTCTTTATGTGCAGCGGGCCAAAGCAGTCCATACCCGTTGAGTGGAATGGCTTGTCACCGATTCGGAGGCGACATGGAGGAAGGTCAGCCATCCTTGGTATGCTGGGCTGCGCGCGCCACTTGCGGCAGTCTAGACATGTTCGCTGGAAGCGTCGTACCGCCTCTCTTCCTTGTAGGATCCAGTAACGACGTCTGATTTCCGCGAAGACTCTTTCTGCTCCTGCGTGATGTACATCCTCATCGTATTTCTTTATAATCAGCTCTGTGACCTTGTGTCGGCTGTTCAATACGATCGGGTATTTAATGTCATCCGGTAGATTGGGGGCTCTGCGTAGGCGACCACCCACTCTGATGAGGGTATGAGCGTCGCTCTCGGGGGCCAGGTGAATTAATCTGCTGTCGGATGGGACGGGCTTTCCTCCCTGTAGACAGGCCAATTCATCGGGGAACGAGTCTCTCTGGGCTCGCTGCAGTAGAAGCAATTCTGCTTCCTCGTAGTTAGCTGCTGACATATCAGCCGGGGACTTGCACTCCGGGTGGTACCGCAGGAATGTTCTTTGTTGTGCACTCTCTATGGACGTGCAATCGTCTATGTTAGGGTCGGTGGAGGCTACGGTGCTCAATCCACAGAACACAGACCTCATATTTTCCACCCCCTCTGGACTTGCTTCCCTCGGGATAGGCATGGGCCACTGTCCTTCCGGGAGTCTTAGGAATGCGGGGCCGTCACTGTAGACATTGCGACGGGTGAGGTCATCCAGGGGCATCCCCCGGGTGATGACGTCAGCTGGGTTCTGTTTTGTATCAACGTAGCGCCACTCTGTTTCTCCGGTTAACTCTTTGGTTAAGTCTTGAATCTCGGTGACTCTGACTCCCACGAAGACTTTGTACTTGCATGAGTCCGATTTGATCCAGGCGAGTACCGTCGTGGAATCTGACCACAGGATTGTTCTAGACAGCGGTATGGTGAGCTCACGTTGGATGAGCGTGGCTAGGTGCGCTCCGGCTAGGGCTGCGCAGAGCTCTAGACGTGGGATAGATTGTTGCTTGCGTGGGGCTATTCTCGAGCGGGCGAGGACAAATGCTGTGTAGATCTCTCCCCCCTGGTCTTGGGCCCGCAAGTAGGCTACTGATCCGTATGCGACCTCTGAGGCGTCACTGAAGATGTGTAAGTCCATTTTACATGTCTCTGGCCTCACCGTGGGTGGGAAGTAGCTTCGGCGCATATTAACGCCTGGGAGTGAGTGGAGCTCCATCTCCCACTCTCTCCAGGTGGATGCAAGGTGTGCGGGAATGGGGTCGTCCCAGCCCTGGTCCTTGTCCCACAATGCTCGTACAATCATTTTTGCCCTGGTGGTGTACGGTAGAATACATCCTAGCGGGTCATATTGTCAGGCGAGTGTTGTGTACACACTCCGTCTGGTGGTCGGCGCCGCCGCCGGCCTTCCCTGCTCCGTAGTCAGGGGCTTGTGTCTGTAGTGAAGCGAATCTGTTTTGAATCGCCACACCAATCCCAGGGTCATCTCCTGGGCTTCTCCCGGGATTGTAGCCATCCAGGTCTCGCTGCTGGCTGCCTTGTCCTCGGAGGAGAGGCTGCGCAGTACTTGCGGATCGCTGCTGGCCCACTGCCTGAGATCAAAGCCGCCTTTGATCAATGAGGCGCGGAGTTTAATCAGGAGAGCCTCGGCTTCTTCCTGGGTTGAAAGGCTTTGTAGACAGTTGTCTACGTAGAAGCTGTTCTTTACGCTGTGTCGGACCTCTTCGTCCGCTGCTGGGTCCTCTGCTACATGTTTCTGTAGTGCAAATGTCGCACAGCAGGGGCTGCACGTCGTTCCGAAGGGGAGGACTTCCCATTGGTAGATGGCTGGGTGCTCATCTCCTGGCTTCTCTCTCCATAGGAACCGTAACAGGGGCTTGTCCGCCTCTACTAATCTCACCTGCAGGAACATTCCTTTAATGTCCCCGCTGATGGCCACCTTTTCCTGGCGGAAGCGGAGTAGAACGCCGAGTAGGGAGGGGCCGAGTGTGGGACCGGGCAGTAACTCTTTATTCAGATTTTGGGATCCGATCTGGTAGCTGCAGTTAAATACTATGCGGTCTTTACCGTTGTGATGGACCTTGTGGTGGGGCACGTACCACGATTCAGTGGTCTGGTCAGCCTCTTTAATGTCCATCTTTGTGACGTGTCCCGCTGTGATGAGCTTCTCAATCTCAGCGCGGTATACACTCTCTTGGGCGGGGTTCTTGGCTAAGCGCCGCTCCGTGTTCAGCAGGTACCGTTCTGTGGCGTCTGTCTTGGCGTGGAAAGTAGGCATTCCTTCTCGCCGCAGGAGTGGCGTGGCGTATCTCAACACGCCGTTGACCGGGACTCTCTTGGTCCCTGTCTCGAGGAGGTGAATTGCGTAAATGTCATCTTTAGAGCGAATGTCTTTCTTTCCGTTCTTAAAGGGCATTTGTTCCAAGGTCCATAGCCGCTCTACGTGTTGCAGGAGTGCGGTTTCTCCCTCTGTGACTCGGGAGTGGAGACATCTAGTGGCTGTACTTCGGTTGAGAGATTTGGCGAGCGGGCCTTGGAGAGTCCATCCCAAACGGGTCTCGACTGCTGCAGGACAGCCTCGGGGTCCGGTATGAACCCGGTCTATCGGGACAATGAGGTCTGCATGGTCGGAGCCTATCAACAGGGTCGGCATAGCATTGTCTATGAGCGGGATCGGTAACTTGCGCAGATGTGCATATTTCTCCATCAGCTTGGCGACGGGGTATGTGTACCGCGACAGTCCTATTTCTTGGCTGGTGAAAGCGTCTGCAATCTGGTACCGTCGCTCAGGCTGGCCGCTTGCTGCGATAGAGAATGAGACATTCTCGCCCTTTATCGTCTTCAAATCTCGTCTTATTGTCCGAATTGTCATTTGGGTTTCGCTTCCCCGCAGCCCTAGCTGGGCCGCAGCGGAGGCGAGCAGCAGGGTCTTCTCTGACCCGTCATCGAGGACGGCGTAAGTGTCCAGGACTTTATTCTGGTAGCTTAGTGTCACACGCACTACTTTTAGGAGTACTCGGGCTCCACTGCTGCTGGCGGGATCGATGTACATGACGCTCGCTTTGCGGCTGGATGGTGCAGGTGAAGGGCGCCGTCTGTTACTGTCGTGAAGTATGTCCAGATGGGCTCCATCGCACTTGGTGCACCTTTTCTTTAAGCGGCATTCGGCTGCCATGTGTGAGCGCGCACAGCGAAAACAGCGCTTGTTGGACTTTATCCATTGACCTGCTTCCTCCGCGTTCAGCTTGGGGAAGGAGTCACATTGCGCTAGCCAGTGTTCTTTCTCACAGTAGGGGCACACTATCTTCCACTTCTCCGTTCTGGAGGGGGTACTGTGGCTCCTGCTGCTCGGTACTGACTCCGATTGGTGCATCACAGTCACCGATCTTCTTCCATCATTTAGTCGTCTGGTTCCTTCTCTGGAGCCAGGGGTGCTCCGTCCGAATGTATCTAGCCGTAGGCTGCTGACTTCTCTCGCCAGGAAGTCTGCTAGATCGAGGAGGTTCGGTTCGGGGCCATTCGGGTCTCTGTGGTCCCTCTGCCGCCTAAAGCGCTCCTGACGAGCGGGCGGCAGCTTCTCCAGGATCCTTTCCACATTTGAGTTGGCGTAAAGTTCATGCCTCCCCTTCTCTCTTTGCGCTCCCAACATCCCTACCAGGGACTGCACTCTGATGGACAGGTCGTCCAGTGCTCGATTGTCTATTGCTGGGGGTAAGCGGTCGATGTGTCGGATCTCCTGGATCACGTAATCCCATATGCGCCCATACCTCTGGTCCAATGCTACCAGCGCTGCTGTGTATGGGGTGGTGGAAGTCGCGTAGGCGAGCGCTATATTATGTGCGCGGGGTACCTTTAAGTGCTTCAGTAGGATGGCGTATTTGTGGCGTTCATCCAATACATCCACCAACATGGTCTCCAGACACATGCGGAGTTCTGTATACTGGGCCCGGTTCTCTTGGGTGAAGTCGGGTACCATAGGCGTGCCAATGTATGACGCTGACTGTGGATACATCGGCGAGCGTTGGGGGAGAGGCCTCCTAGGCGAGTCTCCTCCCGCTCCTTGGTATGGGCTGGTACCGGCAGTGTACCATGGCCCGCTTGTCCAGGTGCTGCTCCTCGGTGCGGGTCGTGCGTCGTGCTCACCCGGGTATAGAGTCGGGGGTCTGTAGCGCAGCTCCGCGGGAGTATAGCCTGGGCTGTACCGGGCCTCCTGGTCCGGTAGAGTACTGTGCTGTCTTCGGGCGTGGTTCTCCTCCTCTTCCTCTTCGTCTTCAGTTAGGTCATCCAGTGCTTGTAGTCTCTGGTTTAGCCTCTCCACAGGATATGCTGCTCCTTCCCGGTTGCTAGGTCTCGCTTGGACCGGTGGGGGGAGGTGGTCTGTGGGGGGTATAGACCTCGTCTGTTGGTCAAGTTCAGGGTTGTTTACTCGGCTAGGGGATGCCGCCCTGGAGGTGTGTCTAGACGAGTTCCTGGAGCCTCTGGCGGAGGGAGAGGGTGTTGTCCGTCTGATCAGCTGTTCTATTAGTTGCGACTGCTGTCTGTCGCGCGCTGCGTCCCGTTGAGCACCGGCTCGTTCTCGGGCCACATTCTCTTCCATCTGAATGCGTCTTATTTCTAGACGTATCTGCTCGTGTTCGCTTCGCTGCTGGATCTGCAGTCGGTCGCGTTCAGCAGCGGCGTTCAGGCTGATGAGGAAGGCCTGCTGTAGGGTCCTCTCTGCCTCTGGAGAAGGCGGTTGTATAGGGGAGCCTTCCCTCGGGGTACTCCTTGCGGAGCCTTGGAGTTCTATCTCCACGGTGCTCTCCCCGTCTTCTTCCGTGCCGAGTTCTCTCTCGGTAGCGTTGTATTCCTCCCGGGACTCATCGGGGACTACTTCTTCAGTACTGGCGGGGTGTGAAGTCATGTCTGGTTCCCACTGGTCCCCACCGTGAACTTGGTCAGTTACATTAGAGCCCGTAGGGGCCTCTATGGTCGGGGTAGTCTGGGCGTTGGGGTTAGACATACTTTTACTTTCTAGTTTTACCGCGTTTACTGTTAGTAGAAGACTAGGTTGTTGACTGACAGCGTAAGCCTCTAAGTACTGAGGGAGCCGTCGTTCGCGCTGCAGGCGTTGGTTAGGAGGATCGTTTCGTGGAGTGTTCATCATAGGCCATTTCAATATTAATAACACTATATTAATATTACACTAATTACCATCCGGCTCGAAGGACCAATTGTAACTGAGGGGTACAATTCCCTGACTGTATTACTAGATATGATACTTACTACCACTACCTTTGTACTTAATATTCGGCCACCCAGTACACGGCATAAATATATTATCATAAACACTCTCACGTAGATGAAACGGATCCAACACAAATGTACGAAGTCGAAACAGGTCTTTATTTCTACACAGCGATGGTGTGTAGAACAAGCACTTAATCACTTAATTACATTTATGAATTGAAATAGTATGCACTTTTATGGCAAAGAGTATTCGTCGGTATATCAACAGAGAATGTCCAATCTCTGAAGGCGCAGGTGGTAAATATACGACCTGGAATAGTTAAGGAATAACAGCAATGATACTTTAATGATTATATACTAGATACACTAGAGGGGGTTAATCCGGTCGCTTGTAAGCCGACAGGAGTAGGAGGGGGGGGGGGGTAGAATCCGGCTGCCTCGTCCGGCCAAGGGTATCCCAGGTGAACCCACTGTTGTGCCGTTCAATGCGCCGGCGATCCTTGGACCACAGATGAAAGCAGGTGGACTCTTTGTGGGCCGGCTCTCTCCGGTCCACGGGGGAGAGACGTGAAGCGACCTCGTCTTGCAGAGCGTCTCCTCACCTTGCGTCCTCTCCAGGGGGGGGGGTTCCAACACACGGCAGTGTCGGGGGTCTTTATCCATGGAATAATCAAAGTATACAAAGCATAATCCGTGCCTGGGAAGGCGGGCTGTCGTCGGTAGAATAATCCGGTATACAGGTCCACTCGCTCGTCGGCTCTGGGGCTCCTCGGGTGCAGCTTCACATGGGGTCAACCACCCTGGGTAAGCAGCCAGTTCTCTGCCCGAAACGATGGGGTACTGACTACGGTAGTATTCTCACCGCACGAAGCACTATATATTAACAGACTATTATTAGCTTAATAGACTACGTCCAACTCGACGATATAGTGCCAAATATGACTATTCAAATATTAATATACACGATGTCTCAATACCGATGGTAGGCGAACTTGGCCTTACTCCCACACGTGGCGTCGCGGGGAGGCTTTACGTCTGTGACTCTATTGGAGGGTAAGAAACTGGACTGAAAAGGAAGTCCTACTTTAGTAGCGCAGTATATATACGCACTATGAACAAATAGTCCCATTAGTGGTGCGGTAGCCAGATTCCTACGCGGAACTAGGACTTGTTCGTACATGTGGAGCGGTACGTTTGAACTGGGTCTGAGGGGTATGGCAGCCTGGCACCAAGGTCTCGACCAATAGTAGAATGGAGACTATTATGGGATGTTCAGTAGGCTAGAATGGATATTCAATGCATATTGTACAAGGAATATACAAGGGATATCAGGGAATATTAGAGAATATACAAATACAATTAAATATATATATATAAATAAATATATATATTCGGTTTAATCTGGCCCTTCACAACAGTATACATGTTGTTCAAATAGAAAATCAGAAGCAATATTTATTTTTTACCTTTCAATTATTTGTCCCTAAAATATAAATGGAAGATTTTGAATTTGGACGTTTGGTTTATTGTTTATAAGCATCAGTACCTGTTGTTGAGGCAGACTATTAGTCCATTGGAGAGTCGTAATGGACTAATCCTTGATCAGTAGGCCTAAGGGTATTACTGGTCTGTTTCCCATGTTATCAGACAGAAATGGAATTGTTTGGAATTTCCTGGAACACAAACAATCAGACCAAGGGGATTCAAAGAGTAGGCCTATTGGCTTGAGCTACTGTAGGTGAGAAGCTCATTGGCTTGAATAAAGAGAAAATCCTTCTTAGTTTTGCCAGGAATCCCCTGTTAAATTGGAATGTAGGTGTAATGTATTAACCAATGCAGGGACTTGACGTCGGTCTACTACACCCCCTGTAGAGTGCGCATATTGATTGCTGCAGAAGCAGTGCCAAGGTCAAGTCCAAGACTAAAGCTAATCTCTAAACATTGTCACCATCTCTGGTGGTTGTAATGATTTTATGTAGTTATTAAATACTAATAAGATGACAAACACAACTAATGTACCCACGTTCATCATCGTGACGCCAGGTGACGGCAAAACTCAGGGGAAAAGAGAGGAAGAGTTTCGGAGGGGGAAAGCAGCTTGCGTTGTCAAGTGTGCCGTTGATCAAGCTAGCAAGGAAACAGTCAAGTGGAGCTTTATTGTGCAGCTAATGACGTGAAGATGATAAGAAATCCACTGTTCTGTTGAGAGTGCAGAGACATGCATTTGTCATTTATACAAAACAAATCCAATGAAACTATAAAATGTATTCACACCAAAATCAAGAAGTGCAATGAAGGAAGTTGTAAACGGCAAGTTATTACATTAAAAGAAAATGAGCACGAAAACACGCCGCTATTTTTCAAGCATTCTTCTCAAACATTCTAACCACGAGGCGTTGTACATTCCATTCCACACACATTCCTGTGTGATCTGATCCTAGAATGTAGGGGAGAACAGGGATGGTTGGCACACGGGTAGGTTGTCACATTCATTATATTTCGCTACCAAAAGGTGCTTTCTCCCATATTTTGGTATGGAAATGTACAGAATTGGGATCAGAACTCACCTACAGTCTTCTTTGGAGTAAGACAGCTGAACTTTAGGTGAGAGGACTTTTTGTGTTTTTCATGTGGAATTGTAAATATTCAGCTCCTCAGTATTTTTCTTCTAGGCTTTTACACAATTGGTTTATATAATGAAACAATTGTTACCCTTAAAAAGTGTGAAGGGAAAGCTATAGTTTAGATTGTTTTTGGCTAACTAACACATTTTTAGATGGTTGTTAGCCTTGATACTAACAAGACATTCCAGTTGGGGTTGGTCGTCACATTTTCTTTGGGATGGTTGTCACATGTGACAACATGGGCCGTTTCTTCACCAACTTGGAGGAGGTGATGGATGAGCTGAGGACAGACCAAGCAGAGCCCAATGCACCCCAGCCCACCTACCAAGCCTAGTACATCCCAGCCTAGACCACCTACCAAGCCTAGTACATCCCAGCCTAGACCATCTGCCAAGCCTAGTACATCCCAGCCTAGACCACCTGCCAAGCCTAGTACATCCCAGTATGGAGGTATGGGAGAAGTGTTGGACAAGCTCTGCTTAGTTGGAGTGCCCAGACCTTACCATCACTGTAACTCAGATAGTGATTGTAGCCTAGTTGTGTTGGCTATTATTGTTAGGCCTATTTATTTTGTTCTTATTCTGTTATAATATAACAAATAGGATGGCCTAAATATGTCTTTCCTGTTTATGTTCATGTTAAGATGCATTAAGTTATGTATTAGTCAACTTGTCAATGCAATTCAACTTTCAAATTTAGTTCTTCCTTCTTGCCTTCTTTTTAAGATTGTTCCCATTAAAACACATATGAAAGAATGGATTGCACAAAGAATAGATCTCTTAACTAATATTTTGATTCTATCCTGACATTTTTCAGTTGGAAGTGCAGTCTATATGCGTAACGGTAAAAAAAAAAAAAAAAAAAAAAATTGCACTTTTTTATGAGGCTCAAAAAGGCAGGTGCTCAAGCACCCCTTGGGCTCTATGTGTGCACGTGCCTGCTCAGGCGTATTCAAGTCTATTGGATTATGTCTCCAGCACCCCCACAGCCGTAGCTACAACCACTTACGTCAAGGCTCTCATCCACATTCATTCATTTTCTCCAGCCCGCTCTCTCCCATGATTTCAGAATACTGGAAGTGTTGCGGTGGTCTATTGCATTCACTTCATGAACCTTTTCTTTCTTAATAATTGGAGCAGGCCTACCAGATGCATTGAGGGACAGACTAGTATGTGAAATGCATAGTGAGAGCAGACACTATAAGCTCACATTGGAAAAGGCCCTCGACATATAGCCATATGAAAGGAAACAGCATGAGGGTTCTTCAGAAGGCAGTGGAATATGCTACCAACAAAATATCATTAAAATCAAAGAAGAAATGATCCAGATGACTGTTGGTTCAAAGAAACAAGGTGCAGAAAATTTCACAAGCAAGGCCACATTGAGAGAGTGTGTACAAAGAAAGCAGTACACTGACATAATTAAGTTAGACACAGGCTCAGCCTTAACTGTGAGCTCTGTAGATGACTACAAGACTGTATTTATACATACTGTACCTCTCACACTGGCCCCGAAAGGACAAATCTGAGTGCCAGTGAAATAAAACAAACAAAACAGACAAAACGCAACAACTGAACCTATATGTAGTGCAAAATGGGGGGCCGCTGTTGGCTCAGGAAAATCCACCTGGATTGGCACAGTGTTAAAGCACTGTTTGTATCAGCGGGGGATGAAAACAGTGCCGCATCTGACTGTCAAAAGGACTCGCTGATATAAAGTATTAGAGAAGGGACTTGGAACTCAAAGGCATGCAAGCAAAGGTTGAGGTCGAGGAGCCCAGTATTCCACAAGGCCTTATGCCATCCACGCTGAAGTGGAAGCGAAGTTGGATAACTTGGAGCAGACAAGGGTCCTGTCCAAGATAGAGTGGAGTTAATGGGAGACACCCATAGTCGCTGTCGTGAAGAAAGCCACAGGAGGGAACAACTGTCAGTGTGTCAGGGAACACTGATGTGTGGCTCACGGGTAGTGGTTCCTTCCAAGCTGCGAGTGTTATGCATTACATGAAGGACATCTGGGAGCAGTGAAGATAAAGAGCTTTGCCCGTAGCTAGGTGCGGTGGCCGGGAATCGATAAGCAAATCGAAGACCAGACAAAGTGCTACTCTGGATGTCAAAATATGCAGAATGCAACCACCACCCCGCCGCTCTACATCCGTGGGGAATGGCCCTAATCACCATGGCAATGAGTGCACATTGACTTCGCCAGACCATTCATGGACTCCATGTTCTCGATGGCAGTCTATGCGTTTCTGTGCTGAGGATTATGTTCTCCAGAAATGGTCGGCTGCAACAGATATGCGCAGACAATGGTCGATCGTTTGTTTATGATGAATTCCGGGAGTTTCGTAAAGAAAAATAGAATGAAACGCTACACATCTGCACCGTACCATCCAGCCACAAATGGTTTGGCAGAAAGATTTGTACAGACTTTCAAGAAGGCAATGAAAGCGATGGACAACGGAGATCTACCACTACAACACAAGATAGACAAGTTCCTCTCCGCCTCTTGGAATGCAACACACGCCACTACCAACCGGACTCCAGTGATGTCACACATGGACCTTCTTAAACCTGATGCACGACTTGACGCTGAGAACAGTTCAAACATCTCAATGATAAACCGGCAAGGAGCTTCAAAGTGGGACAAACAGTACTCGCTTGTGATTAATGGAAGGACAAGTAGAACTCAGGGACAATAACTGCACAAGTTGGACAACTGATGTATACCGTGGATATGGGCGATGATGACGTCAAATCCTGGATGATCAGGTGGAGAGCGGTGGCTCACCTTGCCTGGACTCACCTGACAAGGAAATAGACAATCCAGATCACTCAGCAGCGGCAGCCTCATCCAAAGCTGAGAGCCCTACCTGTACTGATACCTCACATGATGTGTCTAAAAACAGACTCATTCAATCAAGCTCGAAAGAGTTAGAGAAACGATACCCAGAAAGGCAGCGAACACCTTCTCAGAGAATTACATTTTTGAAGGTTATCTTGAAAGAAAGGAGGCTAAAGAAAGGACACGTTGATTAAGGGTTAATGTACAGTACATATGTTTGTTATAGAAACATTTTGAGTTGTGTACCATTAAACTAAAAGGGGATGATAGTGTTGTAGAGGAATATAACGGATCAATTAATGTACTTAGTCAAATATAGACTTGGTTAAACACAGGTTTATTATCAAAGTTATAGCGGATGACTCCAAGTGGATACTGGCCAGACGTACCCACAGAGAGCTCCCGATACACAAAGTTGAACACATTATATACGCAAGAAAGTGTGTGTGTGTGTGGGGGGGGGGGGGGGGGGGATAGAAAGGGGCTGGGGTTGTATCAGGTGTGAGACAAAGGTGGATGAATGGGGGAGGGTTTGAACATGCCTGGGAGATTTTTTGAGGGGGGGAGAGGATAATTATTCTACAGTGTGTAATATATTAACCAATGCAGGAACTACTTTATGTTGGTCTACTACACCCCCTGTAGTGTGCGCGTATTGATGGCTGTAAAAGCAGTGTCAAGTTCAAGTCCAAGAGTAAAGCATGTATAAACGTTATCTCCCTCTCCCTGGTTGTAATTATTTTGTGTAGTTATGCTAATACAAGGACAGGCACATCAGTAGGCAGGGCCGCCTCAGGGGGTGTGCGAGCAGTGCGGTCGCACAGGGCCTCGCGGGAAGGGGGGCCTCGCAAAAAAAAAAAAAAAAAAAAAAAAAGTATTAATTTTTTTTATTATTTTTTTTTATTATTTTTTTTTTTTTTTGCGAGGCCCCCCTTCCCGCGAGGCCCTTTTTCATCACAGACCTAAAATCTAGTTTTGCTTATATGCTTATATATTTCACATTAGACACGTTTGTAGAATGTGTCTGACTTGTTCCTGGATCTGCAGTCCTGCAGACATACTCACTATTGGAGCTCAGCCTCTGGGGTTCTGCAGCAGACATACTATTGGTTTCAACGAAGGGAGTGGTTTTACTTACATCATGTGTAGTACGCCGGCGTGGAAGAAGAAGAAGAAGAAGAAGAAGAGTCAGCTGCGTTTGACTATTTCGCGCGTGCAGCTTTTGACTATGCTTAGTTATGCCAGCCAAGACGAAGAAAGAGGTCGGTCATTATCAGTCGGTCGGTCACCAAGGAACGTTGACGAAAGGCCTCTCGCTAGCGGGACAAATGGCCGGAGCCTTGTCATGGTGTAGCCATGATGATGTCGGCTAGTAGCTAGCTTAGCTAAAGGCTAACTAGCGTTAGCTAACCTATTCAGAGGAGCGAGGCGAGGCGAGTGGATGTCTTTTCAAAAGAAGGAGAAGAGAACTTGTGAGCAGATAAATCTGTTAGGCAGCAATACGCCGAAAGGTGTCCAGTCTGCCGGAAAGTACTCGAAGAAGAAGAAGAAGAAATTACACCGTGGGCCAACTTTACCATTGGCGCCGCCGCGTTGATACTGCGTTATGGTGAGTCAACCTATGATTATATACCCGCCGTGGACCTGACCTATCTCTCTTTCTCTCTCTCTGGAGCCAAACTGGTCGACTAGCTAATACTACTAGTAGCTAACGGTGTGTGCCTGGTGAGAGCACCTGGCTGTATGCAGCTACATACAGCCAGCCCAGGTGCCTGATTGAGCTAACTGTTAGCCAGTTAGCTGTTTAGCGTCAGCTGGGAACGTTCGTTTGATGCTATCAGTTAGCCTTGAGAATAGCAGGCCCTTTGACAGAAGATGTAGTCGGGCCTGCACCATGACAAGGCTCTGGCCATAGCTTATTTGTCCCGACAGCGAGAGGCCTTTCGTCAACGTGGAGACCTGTGTTGCGGCCTTTCGCCCTGCGTTCCTCGTGCAGGTAAGATTAATGAAAATGTCATGACATTACCCCACTCTTCCTTCCTTCCCCTCCCGAATGTTTTGTTAATAACGATGTTTTTTTCCAGGCAAAACATATGCTACTTCACAACATTTGGAGATACGACATGTGCTGTGTGTGAATTCATTGTCTTGGTCGTTTGTGTAGCTTGGGTAGCGTTGGGCCGTTGGCCAAAGCTGTGTGTGGCCTGGTGTCAGTAGCCTACCTGGCTAGCCTTTAGCTGATGTCGGCCATTGGCTCCTTGCTGCTTTGTTTTCTCTGGTATAGACCCTCTTCTCTTTGGATTTAAGTGTTGATACATGCTCTCTCTCTAACACACACACACATGACAAACACACATGTTCTCTCTCTCTCTCTCTCTCTCTCTCTCTTTCTAACACACACAGTCTGCCTATGGCGGCCTTTCTCGATGGCTAGGCTGTGCTCAAGGATCTTCAGTCACATTGCTCAGGTATTCTGCCACTGTGTACTCTCTGTTTAGGGCCAAATAGCATTTCAATTTCTTTCCAATGTGTCTCTCTCTCTCTCTCTCTCTCTCTGTACACTGTATATTGACTGTAGAACGGGAGCTCTCTCTCGCTCTCTCTTTTGCTATATGTTGACTGTATCATGCCCCGCCTCGGGCAGCGCTATTATTTAAGAATATGTTGCCTGTATAAAAAAAAAATATATATATATATATATATATATATATATATATATATATATATATATATATATAATTTTTTTTTTTTTTTTTTTTTACCTTTGGGGGGGGGGGGGGGGGGGGCTCGCGTTAAATCTCGCACAGGGCCTCGCATTTCTCCCAGGCGGCCCTGTCAGTAGGCTTAATGGTTTGGCCTGACTGCTGACCCTGAAATTGGAAAATTACACTGATAATGCACTGTAAAAAAATCTGAAAAGTTTAAACATTTCCGTAAAAATTTTAGAGAAAGAATAGGAATATTGTAACAGTATCAAAATGGCATTTCTTCTATTTTAGTAGTACTTTTCTTTCCACTCTACTTTGAAACAAATAAATACAAAGACAGATGCAAAATAAAACTGCAAAAAAGGCAAAAGTAAATTGTCATGTTTTACTTTACGCTGTGGAACATATGGTACACACGTGCATTTTAATTGCATGGACAATTGGATATTCTATTACAAAGGATATGGTAAGAACATGGCGTCCTTTTACAGTACTGTTTCAGTTTACTTAACGGGTAAATGGTCATGCTTTGCTTATCTTGCAGTCTTGTAGTTGGCCAATATAATACAGTGTCTTTAATAGGGAGCAGGGTCCTGTCAACCTAAATACATAAGAGTTGTTGGAGCGTGCATTTCATCACTTTTGACGGCTAGCCCCAGTAACCTGCTTCCAGTTTGTGTGCAAAGCCAGGCTAGTGTGCAGCCAGACCTCGCTCTGTACTACAGTAGATGCACAGAGATGAAATTGCTTCTTCTTTGCTCTGGGAAAGATGGCAAATTAGTGAATTTCCCAAAATGTTGGAATGTTCATTTAACTCCAACACAACAAGGTTTCAAGGTCTTTTGGAAAAAATAAACCTCTCCACAGACATACAGTAAAAACTATAGGAGTTTCTGTTTGCTTTTGTGTATTCATGTGGGTTTGCGTGCATGCATGCACGCAATTGTGTGTGTGTGTGTGTGTGTGTGTGTCTGTGTGTGTGTGTGTGTGTGTGTGTGTGTGTGTGTGTGTGTGTGTGAGTGTGTGTGTGTGTGTGTGTAAGCGTGCGTGTATGTGTACACAGTATATGCGTAAGTGTGTGCATGTATAGTGCCTCTTTGTTGCTTGTGACAGCATAATTAGCCTGCTTTGTTGTGTGGGAGTGTAAACCCTGTTGCATTTTAACATCACTGTGATAATAAAAGAGCTTTGATCAAAGTAATTTTTTTCATCTATATTATCACAACAGCCCATATGTGGGCCTCCTTTTATAGCTGTGCTGTTTCTTTCTGATGACTGCTGGAGAGGACAGCTAGGACGAGGAAAGCTTGA
Source organism: Notolepis coatsorum (assembly GCF_963971535.1). Classification (NCBI taxonomy): domain Eukaryota; kingdom Metazoa; phylum Chordata; class Actinopteri; order Aulopiformes; family Paralepididae; genus Notolepis; species Notolepis coatsorum. The sequence continues at coordinate 27,907,502 of NC_140180.1, forward strand.
CTTGCCCATATAATACTAAATTGTCGCCGTCGCCCCACCCCCCCCACCCACACACACACACAGATCCAGTTGTCAGCTGAGATGAGTAGGCTTGCTCCTCTATTTCTTCTGCCTTCAGACTGGACTTCCATTTACCTCTAGTGAAACAATTTCCCATGTCCTCTCTCTCTCTCTCTCTCTCTCTCTCTCTCTCTCTCTCTCTCTCTCTCTCTCTCTCTCTCTCTCTCTCTCTCTCTCTCTCTCTCTCTTTCTCTCTCACTCTCTCTCAGTCTCAAACCTTTCAGTTGGCCCCATTGGGAAAGGATGCCTAGGCCCTTCGCAAGACTTGAATCACCCATGGATGTCAACTAATCGTATTACAAAGAAATCGTAATTATAAGATC
>NC_140180.1:27908084-28017049 GCF_963971535.1 Notolepis coatsorum
AACCAGGCAGGGCCAGGACGGGCCAACTGCCGTGGACTGGAGGAGCTGGGTTGTGGACTGTAACCAATTCATTTAATTATTTAACATCATGATTGGACTTGTTTCTTTTTCTTTTCACCACTTTTAGCTCTATTTTAGCTATTTTTATCCCTATGTATTTGTCCATCTTGTTTTTAAGACATACTAATAAGTGTATGTTATGTATTAACTGTTTCCACTAACTGTTTTAAAATTTCTGTGTTATGCTGTAATGGACATCTGAATCTCCCCTTGGGGATAAATAAAGGTTTTCAATTCAATTCAATAGCAGATCTTCTACCTCAGACACCACTACAGTGAGGTGGCTCAATATCTGTGGAATCCTGTGTCGGAGCCTCATGTTGTCCCTGACATTGACTGTCCATAGCTGCTTCCTCCTCATCTGTGCTGCTTTCATGGTCCTCAACTTCTTCTTGTACTGGTACTTCTGCCTCTTCACCTCTGCTCTACTCGTTGGCTGCCTTGCTCGAGGGCCCTGGCTCTAGAGTATCCATAGTGTACATAATTTATAAAATGCCCTATAATAGTAATAACACAGTACAGCTCGAGCTATCTCTTAATAATAATAATAATAATAATAATAATAATAATAATAATAATAATAATAATAATAATAATAATTTGTATAGATCTTTTCCAATTGCTCAAATCTAGCTATAGCTACTGTAACAACCTCAATGTAATGTGCCAGTGGTCAATGGTATTGCAATTACTGGAAGAACTAAATGTGAATATTACCTAAAGTTGTATTCAATGCATGGTGGTAAGCATATTTAAAATCTGTGTGTTAACCCCAAGTCCTGCTGCTTACCTCCCTCTCCTTCAACTGGGAGCTGGCCTGAGGGAAGGGGACAAGGGGTACTGATCCTGAAGCCGCATCTGTGCATTAGAGCAGATGTTATTAACATTATACAGGTTAGGTTAGCTAGCCATAGCAAAAGGGCATAGCTGCTGGATACAAATTCACTGGGCTCATCTACACTCATCTAATTTTTTATAGCAACAGGTAGCTAACGTCAGCCACAAAATGCTGTTATGGGCTTCAAAACAAGTTCTGTGAATAAATACCTTTCTTGTGAAAATACTTGGTGACTGTCGACCTCTTTTATTATTTTCCTCTTGCAATGCTGACGTTTTTCTTTAGTTTCTGAGCTCCTGATTCATGAGCTGTAGAGAGGAAATGTTCCTGTCAGTCTGACTCTGCTGCAAGCTGCTGGCGCGGTGCTGTGCATGGAGTGAACCATCATGCAATGAATGAAGGGAGGGGTGCTCATTCTGTCAATCAGAGTAACAAGCACTTGTTTGTTTCTTTTATGACGTTTTTCTTTAATACAGGCAATTATACTTTTGAGTCAACTACATTAACTTACTTTAGGATAATAATAAAACCATATTAATAAAAAGATAATAATAGTGTTCGCTGCCCCCCCCCCCCCCCCCCCCCCCCCCCCCTCCCGCAGTTCTGGGCCCTTGGAATCATCCTAACCTACCTCCCCCCAGCTACGCCCCTGGCTGCGGGCACCTGCAAACAGTGCTGTCCATGGTTCTGAATTCATACAATACACACACCCACTAGGCTACTACAACAAGCCCCACTGATTTAATATATAGTGCAAATTAAGTGTTCAAATGAAGGCATCCAATTTGATTAACCATTGTCTTACCTTAATGCAGCAATATGTGACGTTTCGTCTTAGCATCGTAGGCATCAATGATCTCTTCTGCTTTCAGTTTGTCTGTGAGATCACTTTCAACGTGAAGCAGACTCAGAGTTGACAGTCTCTCCTGGGGCATTGTTGTTCTTAGCCAGTTTCGGATACGCCTCATTGCTGAGAAAGACCGTTCACAAGTTGTGGTGCCGACGGGCAATGACAGAGCCAAACGGAAAAGTTTTTCGTCATTTGGATCACATCATGTTTTGAAAACAATGTACATAGCTCTAAAAAGTTTCCAGGATTTGATGAACTCTGACTCTCATCATGCCCTCGTAGAGCAAGCCCTTGTTTGCCAAGATAAAGCAACATCTCAACAATAGCCTCAGGTGATCCGGTGTTATGCCCAGGGGCAGCTCGGGCAGGGCTCGCTGTGGCTGCAGGGTGCAGTCGCTGGTGCTGCTGCTGGCAGCTTCTGAATTACTTTGTTTATCTTTCGCCTTGAAAAAAGACTGTATATCCATTTTGCTTTTTGAAATTTGACTCAAAATAGCCCGCTGGTGTTCGCTACAAAGTGATTGGCGGGTGGAAATTCGGAATGCGGATGTTTACAAAAAATAAATGATGCTTTGCGGTGGGATCAGGATGTGATTGGCTACATGGAATGCCTTTTATTTTTTAACCTAAGCCTACCTATAATCACCTTGCTGAATTATCACCTTATTGTCACCACATGGCTACAACGACAACACACACACAATGTAGTAGCCTATATAATGCTGCACACCAATCTCGGTCACTCTCTTTGTCTGGGAACACCCAAAACCAAATTCGGTCACGCCCCATTTTGCGTGACATCCAGGCTTTTTTTACTGTCAGCGTTTGGGAATTTCATGTCGACAGGTAGGTGAAGTTAAATTATACTTATTTTAGAATATATATATCAAATTTCATGAGTATTCATCTATATTTAGTCATCTAAAGACTATTAGATATGAACGTATGTACCAGTAAAAAGTGGGAATCTCTAGAATGTGTTTTGGGCGACGTGTTTACGGAAGTGCGGGTAGCCTATCAACTTAACGTTATACACAACACTTTCTGTTGTCAGTAGATGGCAGCATTAGTTTAAAAGGTGAACATTTTATGACTACAAAATGACTACAAATCCCAAGACCTTTAGCACCTAGTTCACAGGTCAGCACCGGATTAGGAAAACGTGATCTGAACACGCAGCGTTAAACTATGCGACCTGAATATAGTGACCGAGAATGGTCACCTAATTATCTTAACAAAAGTGCATCATTAGCATTATGTTTGTTGTCTAAAGGGAAACATAATGGTACAATTTAAGATTTTAATGTTATCCGCATATAAAGGACAAATAAAACATCGTTCATTTGTAAGAAACCTCAATGAAAACGGCGCAGGGTAAGTTATATTCGCTATTGTTATGACAATGTGATGGGAATCCTATAAAAGTGTGGACGCATTTGGTCACCGTGACGATTATATATAATTTTCTAAATTCCCAGCATAACATTTGGGAAGGCTTAGCCTACCCCAGCCGTCATTACCCGCTGCCTATGGGTCAGGCTCTAATAATAACGTTGTTGTTGCTGTTTGTTTGATGTTTGGGATGACCAGAACATTAACATTGATAATGTAGAGGGAGCCTGACCATGCGTTGCATTTTAATGGCCATTTACAGGTTGCAGTTCGCCGCACATCAGCGCTTTGGCCAAGTGTGACAGCATTGTTCATTCGACAGTGTAGTCGGCGCATTAGATGACATTTCTGGGATTATGTAATGATTGGTAACAATGGGAGTACCATGTACTCCCCTTTCCAGCATTGCTGTATCACCGGATCTCCAGTCACTTGGCAGGGTCTATAAATGAAATGTCAAGGTCTTTACCTCCAGCACCTTGCAGACTTACAACATCATAAACACTTGCAATTTGGCACACTGGACTCATGTTATACAAGTCACTACTGCCAAACCTTTCTGACATAAAATGTGCAACTGACATTATGATGTGCTTTTGAATTTCTCCACAGAATGGCCCTAACCTCTGTGTTGTACAAAGTAAACAGAGACATGTGCTTACTCCCCACTTCATTTGGCATCTTTTGGTTAAGCTTGCTTTTCTGTTTTGGCTTAGAGTGGATCAGAGGCTGGCATGCAGCCTTGTAACATTTTTGTTTAATATTTATAAAATTGGTAAACCAAAGTCTTTGTGGTCAGAACTACAACCCACCAATACTAGACATGGCTATGTCACCAGACACACCGTGGGTCTTCATTTTACTCTACCTCTACCAAGTACAAATGCACTTAAGATAACCGTAATGTATAGAGCTGCTGCATACTGGAATTGTATACCTGTGAAGATTATCAGAAACAAACTTACTTTTAAGAAAAAGTTGAAGGATGCTGTTATGAATGGTGAAATACAGTTGAGTTACTGATTTATTTAGTTAGTATTGTTAGTTTAGTTAGTATTGTATTTGTGGTTGGAGCCTTTGTGTGTTTTTTGTGAGATTTTGAAGATGTTGAGAATGTGCTTATAGGCTAAGGTGTTTTCTTAAGTTTTTATTGTTTTTTTGTTACTGTAATGTACTGTAATGTTGTAGGTTGTGTGTTAGGACCTCAGGAAGAATAGTCTTTCACCCATGGGTGTAGACTAATGGGGACCCATAAATAAACAAACAAATTTGGCATATTTTGGTTAAGCTTGCTTTAAACACGCCGACATCTCCCAGTAAATTACTGATCATTTCCTGTTCTCCAGCTGAGATTCTCAGAATTCTGTCTGTGGGTAAATAATACTTACCGTTATATCTTTTTTCCTTTTTGCAGTGGGTGCTGGGAGGGATGTCTAGAGCAGGGATACATAATTTAAAGCTCTCAAATGACAGATTACTTTATATTTCCATATAGCATGGACTGGCAACAAGGTAGTACTGACTGCATCATGCTATCATAGTATCTGGCACATGATTGAGTGTGCCAGCACAGATTAAAGGCAGAACGTACGTCCTCACCAGACATGGAGAACCTTTCCCTGTCCTAGTAGTCATTAGGCACCTGCATGATAGTACAATCTAAAGAACAGCTGAGAGAGAAGCATGCTGTAATGAGGTGTAATGAGTAGAATCGTAAAAAATGGATAGACTCATCCAAATTAATTAATTAAATATTTATTTAAGGATCATTGAGAGCAAGCTCTCATTAACAATGATGTCGAGAAATTCAAAACACAATAAATACAAAACAATATATGTAGAAACAGAAAGGCAATCAATTAAACCTTTAAAATAATTTACAACAACTGCAGACTCTGGTGAAGTGGTTTTCTATTAACACATTTTACATGAAAGTGCATTTCAAAACATTTCATGTTTCTGGGGCACAGAAGCTAAAAGCAGATTTTTCTAATTCAGCGCAAACGCTTAAGTGGAACCTTAAGTGTAAGCCAATCACCAGAGCGAGTGTGATAAGGTCCAGAGCTCCAGTCCAGCAATGAAGTGATGTAGGGTTGGAGATCACCAATAATGGCTTTATACAGAAACAGATGCCAATGCAAGTCACGTCTTTCTGCCAGAGAGGACCACCCAACCTTAGCATAATAGGATACAATGATGGGTACCATAACTGTCACCAGTGATACATCTAAGAACAGAATGATGCCTCTCAATCATCACTTAAAACAATGTATAAACTCATACAACCATAATCCCTCTCAATCATCACTTAAAACAATGTCTAGACTCATGCAAACATAATCCTTCCCTGTGTTTATCTGACCCCTCCCTCTGACTGTATTATCTTTCTTTTTTCTAATTTGCTGTGCTGCTCTGGACTTGTCTGGGCGTCAACCTTTGGGCAGTGAGTGCACGTTATTGTGTGATGTATCCCTGCTGCCAGGGGGCAGTCTGTGGTTCTCTAGTTTCAAAGAAATTGTCGGTTCATTCGCTTGTAAACTTTCTCTTTTTCTACCCGAATTTGAGCCTAAACTATGTCTCTGGCCAAAGATAATTGCAGAAAGGTTGACATGTTCTTGAGTCATATTTGATCTGCAATGTCTGGTTTGAAGGTTTTATCAGTCAACGTGAAATAATGACGTTTCAGCCTATACACACTTTGATCTGGTGTTGCTCTAGTGACATCTAGAGGCTGAAACTACTCATTCCGTTTTTACAGACGCTCCACACTACATTAGCGCTGTGCCAGCGCATGGGGAAAGTCATTAGAAGCGTGTACATGATCTGCACATGCGTTCGACTAAATGTCCTTCACGAAACGTCCATGAGTGAGTGAGTGAGTGAGTGAGTGAGTGAGTGAGTGAGTGAGTGAGTGAGTGAGTGAGTGAGTGAGTGAGTAACCACAATTTCCGACACACAACTCACGGCGGCTTCGGGAAACGATGAGACCAGATGAACTCTCCTCGCATGAACCTCCAAAACACTTCTCCACTAAATCCCTTGGTCTGCCGATGTATGCAACGGTTTCACACAGTTTACTGATTGAAAACAGCATGAATGATCATTGATCATTGATATTCCACGTTTGATTTTTCAGGATAGGGTCTTTAAAAGGAGATTACCTTTCAAACGTGATTTTGGTGTTGGGGCTACGTCATTTGCTACTATTCCGTGGGTCCCGTCTTCAATCGTTCTCATTTGGCTATTTGTTTAAGGAAGAAGTAGTGAGTGAAGGAAGGACATGAGATTATACCATCTTGTTAGAGACTTAGCTGCTCGATTATCCGCCTGGTTGCGAAAAGAGAGGGACGCATGAAGACGCATGACGTTGTGAAAACAAAAGGGACTATGCAGACAGAATCCCACGTGGAGCTGCCACCTGAAACGGCCTGTGCAGATAGACGGACAGGAAGACCCACACACACACGCGCGCACACGCACACGCACACACACACACACAGGGACGGACACACACACACACACACACACACACGCGCGCACACGCACACACACACACACAGGGACGGACACACACACACACACACACACACACACACACGCATGCACGCACGCACGCACACACACACACACACACACACGCGCACACACACACACACACACACACACACAGGGGAGGAAATTAGGCCACTTTACTCGCCAAATGCGAGTATTTTTTACGTTTGGCGAGTGATTCATGAAGACCACTCGCCAGTCTGGCGAGTTGACAGTGCCACGAGAGCACTGCACAAGACCCGCGGACATATATAATGTTTAATAAAAGTTCCCGCAGTACTGGCCAACCCGCGGACATATATAATGTTTAATAAAAGTTCCCGCAGTACTGGCCAACCCGCGGACATATATAATGTTTAATAAAAGTTCCCGCAGTACTGGCCAACCCGCGGACATATATAATGTTTAATAAAAGTTCCCGCAGTACTGGCCAACCCGCGGACATATATAATGTTTAATAAAAGTTCCTGCAGTACTGGCCAACCCGCGGAAATATAGAATGTTGAATAAAAGTCCCGTGGTACTGGCCATCAGTCAAGGAAGCACTCGCAAACAGATAACGTTAAACACAGAAGATGGAAAACAGACAGACTGAGCAACGGGGAACTGCATCCAACCCTAGTACAACTCTCGAGTCCAAGGCAAGGACACATTTAAATTACAGAGGTGTATGTTAGTCTATTGCGCACCGGACTACGACGTAAGGTTAGACATTTTATTTCATGCTCAAAAGCCCCTGGCTTGCACATCGCAGTCACGAAAGGGGCTAGCTGCATTCTATATATATCTATGGCTAGCTGTGCACAACAGCACACCAACCCAACTGACGTTACCACAACACTTGACGCCGGTACTTCACAGCACTGTCGTAAGGCCACCGTGCCGTCTTAAAGGCACAGTGAACACTCGGATGCATACACAACATTGACGTGGCTTGACAACCGAGGTTCAAAGTTAACTTGATTGACTGATTGAAAACTTTATTAACAGATTGCAGAATGGGTACAATACAGTACGGCTCAATACACACAATTGTTAAGGGGATGCAGACCAGAGAAAGACTTTCGTCTTGTTTACATCAGGGTCCCCCATTTTCAATTCATCATAACATATGACATACACGACATACAGATAGACAGTACTGCTACATCTATACATTTCACATCTATCTATCTATACACTTCACAACATACTTCAGTTTTTTTCTTTCACTGCCCAACCCAGTCCAACCCAGCATCTTTCACTGCCCAGTTCAGCCCAACCCAGTCCAGAATAGATCCCTCTTTCATGTTAATATGTGTTATGCTAATATTGTGAAGAGCAGAGACTGTTATTAATGTTTTATGCTAATAAATATTTTAAAGAGTAGAGACACGGTGTGATTATTACTATGATTGAAAATCAATTTAGACGAAGACATACAAAGAAGTAATTATCACAATTAGCGATTTTTTTTGGCTGGTAAAAAATCAGTTTGTCTGGTAAAAAAAATCAGATACTCGCCAGTTGGCTGGTAAGCCAAAAAGTTAGTTTCCTCCCCTGCACACACACACACACACACACACACACACACACACACACACACACACACACACACACACACACACACACATACGCGCACACACACACACACACACACACCCTGGAAGCATTTTCTGACATTTCTCCTTCAGAGGCTAAATCTATCTGCAGTGCACAAAGGATTTAACGGGGGAAATACAATATGCGAGCATGATTTCAAAGCCCGGTGTAATCACATTTATGCCGTTGGATGGAAATCTGGATGGAATTGATATCAGTCTCATAAAAGGGATTGGGGATAATGACTAATGTCATCACAACACATGCAGACGGCAAATTTACACAAGGTCCTATCTTCTTATTCATCTGTTATCTCGGCCGTGCGGGCGGACACCGCTGTTATCCGTCTGGCATTTGGAACGGTGTGTCTTGTGTAATGAGTCAGGGATACTTATTCCAAGCCTGGATTAGACGTATGCTTCCTCTGTGAGGAGGCTGTCGTCACGTGACTGCTTGAGGCTTAGTTGATGTGACCCATCCTGGAATCGCTAGAGGGGCCAGGCTTAGGCGGCATTTCGCCGCAACACTGTGAGTTATTCATGAGCTCAAGGCATGTTTGGTCTGAATTAGTTAACATTCACTGCCATCTGGCACAACCAGAGACGAGACCATGTCCCTCCCCCAGGTATGTGATTATAATAATACTAATACTAATAATAATAATAATAATAATAATAATAATAATAATAATAATAATAATAATAATAATAATAATAATAATAATAATAATAATAATAATAAATAACCTTATTTGTATACCACCTTTCATACAATAATTGCTGCCTAAAGTGCTTCACAGCAGTGATGTAGACACAAAATAGACAAGAGCATAGAATTGGCATAATTATAGACAGGCATAGAATGAGCAGATATTAAAACACAATTATCATTATAGTCTATGAAAAATAAAGAATATAAAATAAAAACTTCTGTCAGATCTATAATTGATTATTGATTATGACGCATTTCTGACCAAATCTATAAAAGACTATTAGCAGGTTAGCAGTGCAATAAAACAGCCTATTTACATAAATTAGCATACAATACTGCAATAGTGCAGTGCAATAGAATAGTTATCATCTATAGTACAACATTAACAGTCTGGATGCAATGAGTCCAAGCAGCAGAATGTATTAAAAGTAGGGATGCCCCGATCGATCGGCCACCGATCGTTATCGGCCGATAATCAGTATAAATATGCGATCGGGGAATTCCGATAATTAGTCATATTCGCCGATCGCGGAAACTGATCAAGTGGATATCTCACTCGCTTGTCTCAGACGCACAGGACCTGCAAACTGCTCCTCCTCCCTAGCCCCGCCCGTACCCGTGTAGAGTTTGTAAACACAGAGGAGGCGGACCTCCTCTGCTGAGTCTAGAATCTAGATAGTGCATTCGACCTGAGCTAACGTTAGCTACCTAGCTATCGTTACTGTTTAAACAAAATTACCCAGTCAACTATTCACTTTTAGTAGGCATTGTCTAACGGTATTTAGCCGGCTAGCTACTGATAGCTCCGGATATCAACAAATGCCCCAGAAGTCTAGTGGTCCATGTTGATATCTCCGTTAGCTTGCGTTAGCTGACGTTAGTTCACCGTTCAAAACTAAATGTCCGATTGAACTAAATAGTTGTCTTAACGTCATCTAGCCGGCTAGCATGTAGCTACAGATAGCTCCTGATATCAATGTCTTATATCAATGTCTTATCAATGTCTTATAACATCTAGTCGGCCAGCTACCGATAGCTCCTGACATCAACAAACGCTCCACAAAGTCTAGTAGAGACGTGTATGCTACCTGTTAGCTCACGTTAGCGCAAGTTAGTTCACCGTTCAAAACGAAATGTCCCATTGAACTAAATAATTCACTGAGGCGTTGTATTAACGTTATATATCCGGCTAGAAGTAGCTACAGATAGCTCCTGATATCAATGTCTTATAACACTGATTCGATGCGTATTCGAGCTGAGGGCTTGCTGAGCACAGTTAAGTAACGTTATGCCAATAGGGTCCAGGTGCAGCGCCGGAGAATCCTGGCCATAGCTCTGCTCGAGGCTACTCGAGTATAGGTCCAGGTGCAGCTCCGGATAATCCTGGCCGTAGCTGGAGGCTACTAGAGTACACACAGACAGTGGAGCTTGTTGCGTGGTGGCGATGTCTCGCAGATAATACAAGTACAAGTCTAATTATATAATATATATATTTTATAAAAAAAAAAAAAAAAAATTTATATAAAATAATTTTTAATTTCTTTTTAATCAAAAACTATCGGTATCGGATCGGTATCGGCCGATATGGCTCACGACGATCGGTGATCGGTATCGGTGGCAAAAAACGTGATCGGGGCATCCCTAATTAAAAGGCTAAGGTGAAGAGGTACGTTTTAGCTCACTTTTGATGTCACACTGATATTCACGTCCTTTGTGGACGAATTGAGGGAAAAGGTAAAGATTGACTGTGGTAGTACTTACAACCTTGTGTGGATATGAGTACATTTTCCCGTTAAGAACACTAATCATAAGGGGCGTGTTTAAAACGGCCATTTTGTTTAGTTAAGTGCCCCCATTAAGGGACTGTTTCCTGTTTACTAGTAGCATCTGATTTGCTGAGTGAGCCATTAAGAGCCTGCCCTGTTTAAAAGCAGAGGTCCACACTGTGTTGAAGTCACTCTGTACTGGGCTCTGTTAAGGAAGGACAGGACACTCTCACTGAGAAACATTGCTTTATACTGAAAACTAGGGTAAGCCATTTTAAGTTTATTAGTGAATCTTAAAAGTGAGGAACCAGCTGACTTGATTAAAGGGGCGTGTTTAAAACGGCCATTTTGTTTTGTTAAGTGCCCCCATTAAGGGCCAGGTGTTAAGACAGCACTAATTAGTGATAGTGATTTAAAGGCTTGCTGGTGTAGCGTCAGCGAAGCGTCGAGAAACGAAGAGGGACAAAGAGGAGGAGTTATCCTGGAGTTCACCGCCGAGGGATCCACCGATCCACCCAGTGCTAAGTACACCATAATCCTATATTTCCCTCCCACACTGCTATTTCTCTACTTCCTCCCTGCCACTCTCGACAATACAATGTGTCTCATACCTATATCCACAATCTGCTCCTCCAGAACTGACCCTACCCAGCCACGACAGTTTGCTAGTAACCCGGCTAATCTCTCCTACCCTCCTACAGCCACTAATACACCTGTCACAGTACGGGGAGGCTTATGGAATTGTCAATCAGCAGTCAAGAAAGCTGACTTCATTACTGCCTACGCCCATAGTCTAAATCTGCAGCTCCTGGCTCTAACTGAGACCTGGATAACCCCCAATAACTCATCAACACCTGCAGCATTATCTACAAACTATAACTTCACTCACACACCTCGACCTTCCAGACGGGGTGGAGGCACTGCCCTCATGACATCCCCTTCATGGGCTACAAACGTAACACCACTCCCAGAACTGTCACTCTCCTCTCTCGAATATCATGCAGTATCTGTCTCTAATCCTTTCAATCTCACCATTGTTACACTCTACCGCCCTCCAGGTCCGCTCGATCACTTCACAGATGAGCTGGACATGCTTCTTAGCTCCTTACCGGAAGATGGTACCCCTCTCCTTCTACTGGGCGACTTCAACCTGCCTGACTCATCTCAGTCAGTCATAGTAGTCTCCCTCCTACAATCGTTTGACCTGACTCCCACTGCCATGCCTCCCACCCACAAAGCAGGCAACTCCTTGGATCTCATATTTTCCCGTAACTCCAGCATCATTAACACCACGGTAACTCCCCTACATGTATCTGACCATTCCTTCATATCCTTCTCACTAACTCTCATGCTTAACCGAAAGGTCTTCACCCCAACTCAAACAGTCTCACTCAGACGCAACCTGCCCTCCCTATCCCCCTCCACCCTCTCCTCTGACATACTATCCGCTCTACCTTTGAGTGACACCTTCTCTGCTCTCTCCACAGAGATGGCAACCTCCACCCTCCTTTCAGCCCTGGCAACCTCCTTCGACAAGCTCTGTCCCCTCGTTGAGAAACCTGCCCGCCGTTCCCCACCCAGTCCATGGCTGACAGATCCAGTGAGAGAACAAAGACAGGTCCTGAGAGCAGCTGAAAGGAAGTATAGAAAGTCACGCCTCACTGCTGACATCGACACATATCACAACCTCTTGTTAACATTCTCCAAAACCATCACTAATGCCAAAGCTTCTTTCTTCCACCATAGGATCGAGGCCTCTGCCAAGAATCTTCGCAAACTGCATGCTACCATGTCCTCCCTCCTCACTCCCCCCCCACCCCCCCCTCCCTCATCTTTCTCTGCCGAAGACTTTGCGATCTTCTTTGAGGAAAAAGTGGAGAACATCCGCAGCTCCTTCTCCCAACCCCCACCCATTCCAAATGCTGAATCGAGAACCTCATCCTTCACTCTGTCATCTTTCTCTCCCATTACAGAAGCAGAGACCCTGACACTGGTAACGTCAAACCGTCCGACTACTTGCCAGCTGGACCAGCTACCCTCCCCACTCCTCCAGACCATAGCACCAGACATCCTCCCATTCCTAACTGCAACCATCAACTCCTCACTCAACTCGGGGGTGGTCCCCACCTCCCTAAAACAAGCCAGAGTCACGCCGCTCATAAAAAAACCAACCCTGAACCCTACTGTCATAGGCAACTACCGTCCTGTCTCTCTTCTCTCCTTCCTTTCTAAAACACTTGAACGTGCTGTATCCAACCAACTTACTACTTATCTCTTACAGAATGACCTCCTAGACCCTAATCAGTCAGGCTTCAGGACTGGTCACTCCACAGAGACAGCCCTCATTGCGGTCACAGAGGCACTTCACTTAGCAAAAGCGAAAGGCCTCTCCTCTGTCCTGATTCTCCTAGATCTATCTGCAGCCTTCGACACAGTCAACCACCAGATCCTCCTTGCGGCCCTCGCAGGAATGGGAGTGGCTGGCTCTGCGCTGACATGGCTGTCATCATACCTCAATGACCGCTCCTACCAAGTGTCATGGAGAGGGACCCTGTCGGCCACCCGCCCCCTGCGGACGGGTGTCCCCCAGGGCTCGGTTTTAGGACCCCTTCTCTTCTCCCTCTACACTAAATCGCTGGGTAACATTATCACGTCTCATGGCTTCTCCTACCATTGTTATGCCGACGATACTCAACTCTTCCTCTCCTTCCCTCCCTCAGATATCCACGTCTCTGTGCGGATCTCGGCCTGTCTGTCCGACATCTCAGCCTGGATGACGTCCAACCACCTCAAACTGAACCTAAGCAAAACAGAATTGCTCCACCTGCCGGCCAAATCCTCCCCCCTAACCGACCTTTCAATCACAGTCGAGAATGCAGCTGTGACTGCGTCCCCGACCGCCAAGAACCTTGGTGTTGTCCTCGACGACCAGTTGAACTTCTCTGCTCACATCGCAGCGACGACCAGAACCTGCCGATTCCTCCTGAGCAACGTCAGAAGGATACGCCCCTTCCTGACAAAAGAAGCCACCCAACTCCTCGTCCAATCAACAGTCATCTCCCGCCTCGACTACTGCAATGCACTGCTCGCTGGCCTCCCGGCCACTGCCACTAAGCCTCTTCAACTCATTCAGAACGCAGCGGCCCGCCTGATCTCAAACCTACCGAAGTCGGCCCATGTCACCCCACTTCTTAGGGACCTGCACTGGCTCCCCATTGCTGCACGAATCCGCTTCAAGGCCCTCGACCTAGCATACCGTGCGGCAAAGGGAACCGCTCCCGCCTACCTCCGGTCAATGGTCTCTAACTACACACCCTCAAGACCCCTACGCTCTGCATCTTCTGGCCGCCTCAGACCTACTCCTATCCAAGCTCCGGGAGGGTCATCAAAGAGAAGTCGCCTATTCTCAGTCCTTGCCCCACAATGGTGGAATGAACTACCCACCCCAGTTAGGACAGCCGAATCACGTCCAATCTTTCGCCGTCGACTAAAGACGCACTTCTTCAACCATTATCTGAATTAAAAAAAAAAAAAAAAAAAAAAAAAAAAAAAAATCTAACCCTAACTAACCGTACTGTCATGCACTTGTCCTAATAAACTAACCTACACTGTAGCACTCAACACTTTGATGAACATTGTTGCTCAGCTGATAGAGTTGTGCCCTTCCTGATGGCTTGTCGTATAGAACTTGTAAGTCGCTTTGGATAAAAGCGTCAGCTAAATGACTAAATGTAAATGTAAATGTAAATGTCATATCTAAAGTCACGAAACACTTCGAAAAACAATTAATCCATGAAATGAAACAAATCTCCCATTCTTTGTCAACACACAAGTGTTTTCTGGTTAGGAGAGACTCGTGTTCACATGGAATGTTTAATAAGTCACGAATATCATGTGAAATCTTAAAATGAATGTTTTTTTCCCGTGGTTATCTGATCAGAGGGGACTGTAATGTTATTTTGCCCTGCTGTGTTGTTGAACAGCTGGCGGGGGTGGACATCTTCTGGAGAAGCAGTCTTGTGACTGGTAGGACAACCAGTTTGATTCCCTGGCGTCTGTCACGGTATGATTGACTGAAAGGTTTTAACCTACAGTTACAAAACAGATGACAGGCAGAGTCTTTTAATTCCCAAAACCGTGGGTGTTTTATGAAGCCTGACACATTTAACTGCTGTTAATTATACGGCTAAAAGATGATTCTCTTAACATCAAGGACAGTCTCTCTGGTACTTTTTCACTCCGCTCGACTGCATAGTCTAATAGTGCATGCATACTGTTTCTGGCAATCAGTATGTTCTTTTCGGGGACCATGATGCGTGAGAGATCATTACGTCTAGGCAGGGTTGGGGTGTCAGCTTCTCTGGGCAAGTTGTGGGTTAGACTCACATGTTTGGGGCCCAATTAAAGCTTAAAGGAACAGTTAGGATATTTGGACATTTAGTTGCAAGGAGGCAAAGCTAGCTTACTTACTGAGTCCCATGGTCGGAGTTCTGGCCCGTTCCGAGCGAACCAAAACCAAATGGTGTCACAAATCCAAAAAGGTTTTTAATCCACACCACAACATGCAGGCAAACGGGTTACCATATTTCTAACACACAATCATCATCCGCCACTATGGATTCTGCAATCACTTGGCACTATTTTGTTTATCTGAAGAAGCCGGTGTATTACTATGTGTTGGAGCCATTTCACTGGTAACGTGGCCTATCAGCTGTTTCAAAATGCTGGAGGACCATGGTTTTATTTTAGAGGTGGCTAAACCTTTGCCTGCATGTTGTGGTCGGAATTAAAACATTTAGCTTTCGTGGCACGGTTTCTGCCGTTTGCTGCCTGTCTAAAGCTTCCCATCTCCCTCAGAACCCGGCCAGAACTCAGACCACGGGGGTTCTGTACATAAGCTAATAGCTTTGCATCCACTACACTATTGGCAAGTATTTCATACAATTTAATATCCGAACCATCCCTTTAAACTTCTTTCCAAAAATAGTTTTTCAGATGAAAAAGAAAATAAATCTAAGTAGAACCACACCACATATACTGTAGGTGAGAACCAGGTCATGAGAGTAAAACCTTAAACGATTTCCTCGTCTGGCTGTTTCACCAGCCAATTGAAGTCAAGTGAAGTTTATTTGTATAGACCAAAATCACATTATGTGTCTCAATGGGCTTCACAAGCCCACAATGAAACAGCACACCCTGACCTTAACCCCCAATGAAGACATAAAATATATCCCACAAAAACCTTAAAAAAAAGGTTGAAAAACAAGGTTGAAACCACATAGTGTAAACTCACTCCTAAGCTAAAATAACTCCACTTCACTATATGGATTGGGTCTTTTTGGCAGCCATTGGCAGACTAGATAATACCCTGGTGTGAGGTGTTGTGGTGCTGGTGAGTGGAGGATTTGCAGGTCGAGGAGAGTCTGCATACAGTTATTATACCAGCATTTGGCTGGTGGTTAGTTCTAATTTCCCTTTTTCAACCAGCCTTTTTTGATGTGTGACTATTAACGCTCAATATTAAATTCCAAATGTATATGTCGCCATTTAACACATTGCAAATGGTCCCTTCATTTTGGCAGAGCAGGAACATCCAGACACACAGACAGTTAAAAAAAACTTTCAGTAACACTTTTATTTGAAGGGTTGTTCATAACGCTGCCATAACACTGTCATAAACATGACATGACATCGACATGAACACATGTTTATGACGTTTGTCATCAAGTGTCACTAGGTTGATTATGACACTTCCAAAGTTGTCATTGTTCTAGTTTACATTTACATTTACATTTAGTCATTTAGCTGACGCTTTTATCCAAAGCGACTTACAAGTTCTGTACGACAAGCCATCAGGAAGAGCACAACTCTATCAGCTGAGTAACAATGTTCATCAAAGTGTTGAGTGCTACAGTGTAGGTTAGTTTATTAGGACAAGTGCATGACAGTATGGTTAGTTAGGGTTAGATTTTTATTTTTTTATTTTTTTAATTCAGATAATGGTTGAAGAAGTGCGTCTTTAGTCGACGGCGAAAGATTGGACGTGTTTCGGCTGTCCTAACTGGGGTGGGTAGTTCATTCCACCATTGTGGGGCA
Source organism: Notolepis coatsorum (assembly GCF_963971535.1). NCBI lineage: Eukaryota > Metazoa > Chordata > Actinopteri > Aulopiformes > Paralepididae > Notolepis > Notolepis coatsorum. Next base: position 27,924,931 of record NC_140180.1, read on the forward strand.
AGGACTGAGAATAGGCGACTTCTCTTTGATGACCCTCCCGTAGCTTGGATAGGAGTAGGTCTGAGGCGGCCAGAAGATGCAGAGCGTAGGGGTCTTGAGGGTGTGTAGTTAGAGACCATTGACCGGAGGTAGGCGGGAGCAGTTCCCTTTGCCGCACGGTATGCTAGGTCGAGGGCCTTGAAGCGGAAGTTGTATTTGCCATGACAACTTGACATTAGCCAAAGTAGACAGTAGATGCACTTACATGGAGGTGAGACTGCTGAAACTTTACAGGTTCTACTAAAGTGAAATATCCCTTTACGTATTGATATTTGTATCAAGACATTCTGTGTTAAACATTCTTTACTGCCAAATGTTGGAATCCCACAACCACTGTTGGATATTTACAGTAGCTGTTCATTTATTCCTGTTGTTGTTTGACCTATGAAGCCAGTGTGTTCATTACAAACACATTCTTCTCTGTGAAGCTGTGTTCAAACGAAGCTGTACAATGTATCTTCCTGTAAAGTGACATCGTTCTCCATTGTTCCCTATTGTTCTAACCAACATGGCTGTACACGTATACAAGTGATTTAGTCCTACAGAACCTTTGTTGTGTAACGGGTGAGAAGTGTCCTTTTGATCTTTGTCCTTTAGATCATGGATCTTACATGTCATGGATCATGGATTTCCTTTAGTAGCTTGCCATCCATTCAGTCAACTGTTATCACGGAAGGCAAATTGGTATTTGTCCAGTAAGGGTGATAGGCTAGATTTGAGATGAACCAGGACCAGCCCCTCAAAGCACTTCATGATGATGGAGGTGAGTGCAACAGGGTGGAAGTCGTTAAGGCTCGCTGCAGAGGAGTGTTTCGCCACTGGCATGATGGAACAACTGCCTGGGCTAGTGACAGGTTGAAGATGTCAGTTAAGACCTCGGTCAGCTGCTAAGTGTATAGGCCCTGAGCACACGACCGGGGATGCCATCAGGGCCAGCGGCCTTACGTGCATTAGTCCTGCTCAATGCGACACACATGGTGGTGGGGGAGGGAGCGCGGGTTGGTAGTCAACAGGGGTGTAAAGTACTTGAGTAATTGTACTTCGTTACAATACTTAAGTACTGTTTTTGGGGATTTGTACTTTACTCAAGTATTATTAGGTTTGTATACTTTTACTCAATTACTAAATTTTACTTTTTACTCCTTACATTTAAAATGCAGACCTACAAAGTACAAACCTTGCAGGTCCAACTATTTATTAGTTAGTATATTTGTTTCTCTGGCTGAACTAACGTTAACGTTATTAATCCTGCGGCCGCACTTTATTAAAAAACAGCCAATCAAATCCCCATCAATGGAAAATGAGCCCGCCCATTCCCATGCTGATTGGTCCTTGTGCAAGACTAGAAAGCGGGGATCTTTGATTAAACACCTGCTATCAGAATAATAGACAGTCAGAAAAAAAGTTTACTTTTACTTTTTAGTACTTATTTAACACTATTCGATTCGACTATTTCGATTCCATGCGTTGTGGTCCAGAGCCACGAGTATACTCGTGACGAGTTGTTATTGTTTTATTCCATATTTATAACGCTTATTAGGTCCCCGATCCACTAGCAGGATCTTTCCACATATTTGATTTTCGAAACATGCAGTACCGGCCAGATCGCTCCACTGCAGTATCATTGAGGGGATTTAAAAAAAATGCTTTTACAGTCCTGTGGGCGGATCATAGAGCCTTGATTCCAAACGAAGACCCTCCATCTTTGATCAGCTTGCCGAAAGTTTTTTTCAGCGTGGAATAATGGGATTTATGATTAGCCAATGTGCATATCGATCTACCAGAATCCGATGACTGGTGAGGAAATGCTGTTGGCGATCACATGGCCTGACGGTAGGATAATATTACCCCAAATTACAGCTGGATTGGACATTGTTTTATAACCTAACGTGATAGACTACTGACATTGGCTACCGGAACGCACACTCTATTGCTAATCAATAATACTGATCGGCGTTCCTCGCCGCCCCCATTTCATCCATAGATGCTCTGTAATAGTCCGGATGCTACGCAGTTTGTTTTATTTCATTCGTATATATACAGCAGAAATGGCGTTTGATATAACGCCGCCAACGTTTAGCCTTTTTTGCAGCCTCCTGCAGAAAAGCCTAGACGAAAAGCGCGATATACCTTATATTCACGACGCTATAAAATGACAACCAACCGATGGATTTTTTTCCCCTTTAAGCCATTATGAAGGCACGGTTTATGCACTCAAGTGACAATGAGAATGGACAGATAGCAATACTATAAATGATATATAAAGCTCTTAGAAAGTACATCGGTTTGTTTACAATCCTCTGTCCTCTGAGGCCTAAATCGCCGCGGGGCTCCGGTCGCCATAGTGTTAAAAGTAGAAACTTTTTGACTTTTACTCAAGTGTGTTTTTAGCCAGATACTCTGACTTTTACTTGAGTACGATTTTGAGATGATAGTAGGTACCCATACTTTTCACTTAAGTATAATTTCTGGGTACTTTTTACACCCCTGGTAGTCAACATAGAGAACAGCCTTGATGTCCACCTCCTGGTTGTCCCCGGCAAAACAGGTGTAAAAGTACATCCAGAACTGTGCTGCTATAGGATCCTGATGAGAGTGCGGAAATCTGAACACATCACACCCATACTTCATTCTCTACACTGGCTCCCTGTCTCCTTCAGGATAGAGTACAAGGTCTCCCTCCTTACCTATCAGTGCATCCACAGCAACGCCCCCTCCTATCTAAAGGAACTCATCGCTCCCTCGACCTCCACCCACTCCCTCCGCTCTGGATACTCAAACACACTCAAACCCAAACACAAACTAACCTTGGGCGACCGGGCCTTCTGCTCTGCTGCTCCTCGGCTGTGGAATGCCCTCCCGGACCATCTGAGAGCACCACAGTCCGTTGAGGCTTTCAAAAGGGGACTAAAAACATTTATTTTTAACAAGGCATTTGCCTAAATGGACCAACTGAAGCTTTGTATGTTTTTAATTATAATTTTTTTTTTTTTTATCTTAATGTTTCTTTTATTACATTGGTTGTTTTATTAATTGTAATTGTTTTATTCATTCGTTTTTTTAATTTTTTTATCTTGATCTCCTTTCATGTAGCACTTTGAGATTGTTATACATTAAAGTGTGTTACAAATAATTTATTATTATTATTAAAAGCCCCTTTTTAGGTTAGCCCTGGCTGAAGAGTGGTGTTGCATGCTTTCAGCAGTAGACAGACCTCTCTGTTTCTCCAAGGCTTCTGCTCGGGGAATGTAGTAATCCGTGTGAGGGACACTGTCGATGTTAGGATTTGATGTACAGTAGTCTAAAACGGAGGAGGTGTAGAAATCAATGTCTGTGTGGGAGTCCCAGGGGCGGACGTAGCACATTTGGCGCCCTAGGCGAGATTCACCACTGCGCCGGTGATTTTTTTTTGTATGGCTTTTGCCTCTTCATAGTTCTCTAACGTTAGTCTTAATTTCCTCAATGCTCAATTCTATAAACACTTGACCGATACCCATCAATGCACAGCGCTCTAGCATGTTCTGACTGTGAACACCTAAAGCTGAGGCTCAGACCGACCAACCGTTTTAGATTTTTGGCTCATTTTCCCTTATGTTAGAATTTTTTTTATGTAAAAATAATGGTTGCCGATATAGAGGGGGGCGCCAAAACTGCACAAAAAAAAAAAAAAAAAAATGTTGCGCCCCCCCTCTGGGTGGCGCTCTAGGCGACCGCCTATATCGCCTGTAGGAAGGTCCGCCCCTGGGGAGTCCAGGGTGAACTGGGTGGCAAATGTATTCCATTCTGTGTGTTGAAACCGGTGCTGCAGTTCAGAGTCTGCCCCCTCAGGCCATAATTGTAACTGTTCTAACTGAGGGCGTCGCACGTTCGATGAGTGGGGTGTACTTGGGTAGAAGGAACAGAGAGGTGGTCAGATTGTCCCAGGTGGGGGAGGGTGACGGTTTTATGCATCAGCTATTGAGATAAACATGGCCTAATACCTTCCCTCCACTTGTGGGGCATTTGGGGAGCATAGTCTTTAGGTCGGAGTGGTTTAAAGTCTTCTGCAACAATAAATGCTGCCTCTGGGTGTGAGTTATGTTGTTTGCTAATGGCAGCATGCGGCTCTTTCATTGCTAGCTTAGCATTAGCATCCGGTGGCATGTATGCTGCAGTCACAACAGTAGATGTAAATTCCCTGGGCAGATAGAAAGGTCTACACTTAACCATGAGTTATTCTAGCTTAGCCGAGCAGTGACTCACAATTCTGGCATTGTTTGTGCACCAAGCCTTGTTAACAAAAAGGCACAAACCCCCCACCTCTGGTCGTACCGGAACCGTCAGCTGGTCTGCCCTGAGAATAGAGTGTCTGTTGTTAAGCCAGGTTTCTGTGAAAATCACAATATTGCAGTCCATAATCAGATTATGAGTGGTGATCTGTAGCCACAGTTCATCCATTTTGTTGACCAGAGACTGCACATTGGCGAGGAAGATGCTGGGTGTATCAAACCTGACTTTACCTGGCACTATAGTTCCTTATTACCCTGTACTGTAATGTAAATGTAGATTTGTATTGTAGACTAATGTAAAGTGCTTGTGCTACCACATATCGTTATGCCATTTAATGTCAATCTTTTTTTATTTTCTATTTTATTGAAAATTACACCTGATATAACATGTTTATAACACTTGATGTCACCTTGGTTAATGTCTAGATTTAAAAAAAAATAAAAACTTTTTTACAAGTTGTCACGACAAAATAAGTGTTTCAAAAGCATTGAAAGTGTCATTAACATTCATGAGCATCTATGTTTGACGTTATGTCAGGTTTATGACAGTGTTTATGTCAGCGTTATGAACACAACTTAAAAGAAAAGTGTCACCAACATTTCCATATGTGTCCTCTACACAGTGACAAGCTCACTGCTCACACACAGCTGTCAGCAGATCCAGCTGCGCCCACAGCTGGGGGTCTGCATGGAAAGCAAGGACGATGTCCCTGCTTCTCCACTCACCCAAACATCTGTTGGCACGTCATTTTAGATGAATAGTCTGTCATTACTGTACATAAGCAGTTTTATTTATCTGTTTGTTTGTTGACTTTTCCTCATGGATAGAGGTCGAGGAAAGTGCGTGTGTTGCTACGCTGTTCTTGTTGTTATGCACAATACCGCACAATTGCACAGCTCTGTTACATTATGCTATTCCACTGTAATGGATTCGAATATTTTTATTATAATTTAGTGTATATATTTTACTACAATCCTGCACAATTGTACAGCCCTGTCCTATATTATATTCTAGTGTATTTCTTATTCTAATCTATAGTTTATATATTCCATTTTATTTTATTCTGCTTTAATTGTTGCTTTAAAATGTAAACAGACGTGGGGCTGTTTGTAGAGCTAAATCTATACTTTATAGTATTGCTATCTGTCCATTCTTATTGTCAATTGAGACCATAAACCGTCCCTTCAAAATGGCTTAAAGAAAAAAAAATGCATCAATACGCCGTGAATATTTAAGCGTTATACGGGATTTCGGCTAGGATATTTCCTGGAAGGCGAGATAAAGGGCTAATAGCTACGCCTACTACCGTTATATCCAATGGCATTTCCGTTATACATAATGCTACAGAAATAACTCAAACTGCATATGATCGGCACGATCCTCAAGCATGTATGCATGAAAGGGGGGGGGGGGGGCGGGGGACGTTGTTTCTGATTATTGATTACCAATAACCGCGTTAGCCTCATTCATTGATCGGATGGATGGCTATCAAAACAAGGCCCGATCGGGATGTACTTTACGTGAAAAAGATCTTACCGTGGGCCGGTGGGATCCCCCCGAGCATTTCCCTGTTATCGATCGCCATCTGGTAGATCGATATGTCCATTGGCTGATGATAAATCCCCTTATTGCATAGTGAAATCTGCGATCCAAAACGTAATCCAAGCTACAGGCTGCACATCCAGAAGCGAGCTAACTGAAAACTCCATTGAAAGTAAAAAAAAAAATAGTCCACCGTTCAGCCACAGGGCACACTCCATTATCGCGACAGCGCCCCTAAGATGATCTGGCCGGTAATGCACGTTGGCGAATTCAAAGAGTAGGGTAAATCTGCAGTGCCGCTCGGCGACCTTGAATAGGTTATTAAAATGGAATAAAGCCAAAACAACCTTCCCACGGACATGTCCGTGCTTCTGTCCACAACGGGTGGAATCGAATCACGGAGATATCCGTGCTTCGTCCCCAATGTGTTAATGTCGATGCACCAAATGCAGACAGATTCCTTGTATGTGGAAGCTTACTTGGCAATAAAGACTTTTCTGACGGTGTCAAGATAATTATGCTCTTAAGTAGGAAAAAGTGGCATTTAGAGTTCTTCAGCTTGGTCTTAAATAAATAAATAAATAAATAAATAAATAAATAAATAAATAAATAAATAAATAAATAAATAAATAAATAAATAAATAAATAAATAAATAAATAAATAAATAAATAAATAAATAAATAAAACTGTTAGTGTTTGCTGGGCTAGCATACACCTCAGGCCCTAGAAGTCTTCCGTTTCGCATGTGGCCTCTGTAATTAACAAGATTGAATGGCTGCAAGTCCATGGTCTCCCAGTCCTGGAAATGAACCCAAGGGACCCAGGGATCATCACCAAGATGCATTAACTAAATGAGCCATGCAGGATTAGTGGTGCCATTAAATTACCTTGAGACTTCACATGATGGATCAACAATGGTGGATGATTTAGTGGCAAAAGGACTCATTAACTCCAGGTTTTGAAAATCCAATATAACATCACATTTCTATAACCCACTTTTTGTTTTTAATGATGATCTTGCCTCGGAGACTAAGCTGTACCATTATATCAGAATGACCTTGAATCATAGAAATGGTAAAATCCTTAATCGAAAGATATATTGAAAAGTTTGATGGGATAACATTTCGTGTACCTTTTGGCTGTTTACAAATGTTGCAGTAAAGTAGGGATGCTGTTGTTATTGGCCTGTGAGATATGATGTGATGCGATTAGAGAGATGAGAGTTTATTTTCTGATAGTCATACTAACGTAGTAGTATTTATTATCATAATTCTTTATTTTCCAAGTATTATTTAGTATTTAATTTAGTATTATTATTAATAATAATAATAATAATAATAATAATAATAATAATAATAATAATAATAATAATAATAATAATAATAATAATAATAATAATAATAATAATAATAATAATAATAATAAAAATAATAATAATAATAATAATAATAATAATAATACATTTGATTTTACTAACAGCATTATTTAGTCCTACAGATACAAAGAAAGAAAGAAAGAAAGAAAGAAAGAAAGAAAGAAAGAAAGAAAGAAAGAAAGAAAGAAAGAAAGAAAGAAAGAAAGAAAGAAAGAAAGAAAGAAAGAACGTCCACATCCGGGAGGGGAGAGAGAGGGGCGCCTGAGTGTTTTCGCTCGTGCTTTGAACCTGAAGGAGTACTTTATCGCCGTGCGGCGCTGTTGCGGGGAGGTGTGAGCGAGAGAGGGGCACCGTGATAGGGTGGCGGTGGGGGGAGGTGTGAGCGAGAGAGGGGCATCGTGATAGGGTGGCGGTGGGGGGGAGGTGTGAGCGAGAGAGGGGCACCGTAATAGGGTTGCGGTGGGGGGGAGGTGTGAGTGAGAGAGGGGCACCGTGATAGGGTTGCGGTGGGGGGAGGTGTGAGCGAGAGAGGGGCACCGTGATAGGGTGGCGGTGGGGGGGAGGTGTGGGGGGGAGGTGTGGGCGAGAGAGGGGCACCGTGATAGGGTGGCGGTGGGGGGGAGGTGTGAGCGAGAGAGGGGCATCGTGATAGGGTGGCGGTGGGGGGGAGGTGTGAGCGAGAGAGGGGCACCGTGATAGGGTTACGGTGGGGGGGAGGTGTGAGTGAGAGAGGGGCACCGTGATAGGGTGGCGGTGGGGGGAGGTGTGAGCGAGAGAGGGGCACCGTGATAGGGTGGCGGTGGGGGGAGGTGTGAGTGAGAGAGGGGCACCGTGATAGGGTTGCGTGGGGGGGAGGTGTGAGCGAGAGAGGGGCACCGTGATAGGGTGGCGGTGGGGGGAGGTGTGAGTGAGAGAGGGGCACCGTGATAGGGTTGCGTGGGGGGGAGGTGTGAGTGAGAGAGGGGCACCGTGATAGGGTGGCGGTGGGGGGAGGTGTGAGCGAGAGAGGGGCACCGTGATAGGGTGGCGGTGGGGGGAGGTGTGAGCGAGAGAGGGGCACCGTGATAGGGTGGTGGTGGGGGGAGGTGTGAGTGAGAGAGGGGCACCGTGATAGGGTTGCGTGGTGGGGAGGTGTGAGCGAGAGAGGGGCACCGTGATAGGGTGGCGGTGGGGGGAGGTGTGAGTGACAGAGGGGCACCGTGATAGGGTGGCGGTGGGGGGAGGTGTGAGCGAGAGAGGGGCACCGTGATAGGGTGGCGGTGGGGGGGAGGTGTGAGCGAGAGAGGGGCACCGTGATAGGGTGGCGGTGGGGGGAGGTGTGAACGAGAGAGGGGCACCGTGATAGGGTGGCGGTGGGGGGGAGGTGTGAGCGAGAGAGGGGCACCGCGATAGGGTGGCGGTGGGGGGAGGTGTGAGCGAGAGAGGGGCACCGTGATAGGGTGGCGGTGGGGGGAGGTGTGAGCGAGAGAGGGGCACCGTGATAGGGTGGCGGTGGGGGGGAGGTGTGAGCGAGAGAGGGGCACCGTGATAGGGTGGCGGTGGGGGGGAGGTGTGAGCGAGAGAGGGGCACCGTGATAGGGTGGCGGTGGGGGGAGGTGTGAGCGAGAGAGGGGCACCGTGATAGGGTGGCGGTGGGGGGAGGTGTGAGTGACAGAGGGGCACCGTGATAGGGTGGCGGTGGGGGGAGGTGTGAGCGAGAGAGGGGCACCGTGATAGGGTGGCGGTGGGGGCGCTTGTGCTGCGAAAAAACAGACAGCAGATGCTCCGGCGTTCTCCCGGTGTGGCAAGATTTCTCCCAGACAAACAGTGGCACTCCGAGCAAATTTATCTTTACACAGGAATACCGCTGAGCGTGCTTAAAGAGATCTCCCCACAGGGGGTTAGGGATCTGTTTGCTGTAGCATATGGTGAAACAGGGCGAGGCGTGAATAGAGAATAGTAGTATCTGCTGACTTAAGACCCATGGCATTACTGCACACTGATATGAACTTAACTTAAAGTCACAACACAACCCCCCAAGAGTCGTGGAATGGAAAACAACATTGTTAGACAGAACATGGTTTAACATTAAGAAATGTTGCATTATCAAGCTGAGAAGAACCGCTGTTACCCAGAGGGAAACAGGATACGCAGAATTACAGGTGTGTTGGGTTTTGAACACTGTTTTGGTTTTCCGAAACACCAGACAAGCTTTGATCGCCCACGCTCCTAAAAGGCCCCAAAAGGACCGCATGTCATTACGTGTACCGGTTTTCAGCTATTTCTGTCTCCATCTGTCCCCATTTACAAGTGTACATATGTTCACAAGTACTTCTAGGGAAGGTATGTTCGCACAGCACGCCAACGGCTCCAGATCACATTCTGCTTTATTGCCGTGGAAACAAGCGGGGTGCTGCAAATGCGCAGTCACATGAATGTGATGAAAGGGGTTTCAAATGTCAGTGTTTGTCTCGAGGACAGTTGTGTTCTATACTTGAACGCTTACCTTGCTCGCGAAACGATTTGCTAGCCATCGGGCTTTTCATGTATTTCTGATGTGGCTTAGTTAACTCCTTCAGTATATCCTTTAGTTACAGTATCTCTCCTTAGCTGGTTTTGTGGCAGGCTAGTGGTGACGATTTTATAAAGATAGTGTGTGTTCATCTCCCTTAAAAAAAAAGTATCATGGTAGTTTGATGGTAGTTACATTTTTACCATGGTACCAGCTTTTGTATAAATAGTTTACCGTGGTACTGCCTTAGTACAAGTCATCCATCACCACGGTACCACTTTTGTACTTATAATACGGTAATAATAAGTCATACGGTACCATGGTATAATCCAATTTAAGTGAAAGTGGGTGAAACGCACACTTGCATTAATGAGTGTGCAACTACTTTAATCACTTTCCCTTTTTGTAATGCAATTTAAACCATAATACCAACGGTACTTTCATCATTCTTTGGTCATGGTAGTGATGGTAGTTATGTTTATGTCCACCAAGTTAGCTGAGAGACTCAGTAGCAGAGATGTTCAGAAAGGAAGACAAACCTACTCGACTTTTCCAGCGATCTCACAGACTTCAATCCAATCCACTTTATTTATAAAGCACATTTAAAAACAACATAGTTGATCAAAGTGCAAGTCACACAACAAACATTTACACAGAGATAAAAAGCACACAATAAAACATAATATGACACATAAAAAGGCAAATCTCTCAAGCTGTGTGAAAACCAAAAGCCAAAGGAAATAAACGTGGTTTGAGGCGTGATTTAAACACCTGCTGAGTGGGGGCCTGACTAACATGCAGAGGCAGCTCATTCCAGAGCTCTGGGGCTGCCACTGCAAAAGCACGGCAGCTTCAGCCAATCTTAACAAATAATGTAAAAGTCTCGCCCATTTAGGAGACAGGAACTGCTTTAAATGTATAATCTTCCTTACAGTACATTCAGTATCATTGCAAATAGTGAGACACTCAGCACAGTTGTTACATTTTGTGTTAAAGCTTCAAAAAACCTTGTCCACCATTTGCGCTTGTAACAGTGTAAATGGCTGCATTTATATAGCGCTTTTATCCAACAGTGTTACAGTTAAAGTTTTCACACTGAGATTGAAAGTTTCAATCCCCTCTTGGCCCTCAGTCTCAACATCATAAAACCACTCTGCAACCGTCTAGTATGCTATTCAGTGGATAACTAGAGGTGATGAATAGCACTATACAGTATAATGTAACACTGTTGGGGGAACTGTCATTTATACAGTATAATCTAACACTGTTGGGGGAACTGTCATGTATACAGTAAAATGTAACACTGTAGAGGGAACTCTCCCATTTATACAGTATGTAACACTGTAGAGGTAACTGTCATTTATACAGTATAATGTAACACTGTTGGGGGAACTGTCATTTATACAGTATAATGTAACACTGTTGGGGGAACTGTCATTTATACAGTATAATGTAACACTGTTGGGGGAACTGTCATTTATACAGTAAAATGTAACACTGTTGGGGGAACTGATACAGTATAATGTAACACTGTTGGGGGAACTGTCATTTATACAGTATATTATACAACGGCATGCAAATTTCTCGATTCTGATTGGCCATTCACACGTCTTTATTGGCAACAATCCACGGTCCTGGGCTCAGGACCCGCCCACAACCGAATCACATAACCCTCCCCGGCTCACTCCGGGAGAAAACAAGATCGCGGACAACAAATGGTTATGTTGAAAGCACCATAACGACTAAATATGAAGCGATTCTGTCAAGGGGAATGTGTTAGTCCTTTAAACAATGGTGGATGATGTAATTGATGGGTCTTGAGTCAATCTAGAACAAAAGAAAAATCGCGGTTTGATTGATAGATTAATTGATTGATTTAAATTTCTACTTCCTAGTTCCCACTGACTGCAGCGTTCACTCTCACACTGTCCGACGCTGGCGTACCCACAAACACACACACACACATACACACACACACACACACACACACACACACACACACACACACATACACACACACACACACACACACACACACACTGTGACACACACACACACACGCACACACACACACACACACACACTCCTGTCTGCAACAGCGGGGGAGTCAGACTGAGAGAGAAGCAGCGCTGTTTTAAGTGAGCATGGTCTATTGAATTGATTGATTGGTTGATTGCTAATTTTATTACTGTACCCCTGGTTTCCAACTGGTTAAGTTTAGGCTAAAAGAAATAAATAAAAAAATAGGGCGAAGAAAAAGTTTTTTTCCTATAGGGCAAAGAAAACGTTTTAATTTGTTTTACCTACTTTATATAGAAGCATCTAAGAATGAAGTTCTATGGAAAGTAGGTCTGCATTCCCTTAACAATTGTGTGTATTGAGCCGTACTGTATTGTACCCATTCTGCATCTGGTAATAAAATTTTCAATCAATCATTCCAATAATACACAGTTGGATGTGTTAGTTGGTTGGATGCACTTCAAGCTGCTTCCACATGAGGCAACTTCTCTCAATCATTCCAATAATACACAGTTGGATGTGTTAGTTTGGTTGGATGCACTTCAAGCTGCTTCCACATGGAGGCAACTTGTCTTTTTTGTAGTTGTGGGAACTACTTTTTCTGGCGGATGGTTTTTTCAATAAATCTTCGATTAATGTGTGTTTATTGTATAGAAATAAGGTTGGATGAATCTGGCAGTTGTATAAAAGCTTTACACCACTTGTAGTCGTGATTTGTGACCAATAAACCATGCCTAGGGGGGTCTAACGACCACCCCTAGGCATGGTTTATTGGTCACAAACCACTCCTGCGCGTGATGTAATGCTTAAATGTAACACTGTTGGGGGAACTGTCATTTATACAGTATAATGTAACACTGTTGGGGGAACTGTCATTTATAAAGTATAATGTAACACTGTAGAGGGAACTCTCCCATTTATACAGTAAAATGTAACACTGTAGAGCAGGGGTCGCCAATTAGATTTGCCCACGGGCCAAATTTTCCCCAAGCCATTTTGTGGCGGGCCAATGATAAGTGAACATTTTTTAACTGTAAAAAAAAAAACGACATATACATGTTTGCACTGTCTTTTTTCTATTATAAAGTGCCTCTCAGACAGTGCATTACACATGAACAGATCAGTAATTTGATTTTAATGCAGGTGCTCGCATTATAAATCGAGATCAGTAGGGTGCATTTGATTTTAAGCACCACAGCGGGTGTATTATACATCGAATGTATTATTATTATTATTAAAACACAACACTCACCGGCATAATGCAGGCAGCCCTGCCCTGGACTTGATATTGTTTCTGCTTCGGTCCTCCAAAATCCATGTTAATAACATGTTAAATGTCCACTCGCGTTGAATGCCCACCCAACTTGAACAGTTGCTTGCTCGTGTTGCCATGTCAACAAGCGAGAGTCACCGGTTGCTTATTGCAAGAGTTACCTGTTGCGATAAACCCGTATTTTAAGAATGACACCTGTTTATTAAAATAAGCTTTATAGGTCGTAAGCTCCTCTTCTGGCTCATCATATTTCCCCGTTGCATTGCAAAGAAGTTATTCAAAGACGTTTGTTTTGTTTTTGCAAACGTTCGCTCGCCGGCAGCCCGGCATCCCAAACGCGGAAGTGAAAGTGAAATTCCATTGGTTCTCCCAGTCCATGTGACCATTTCTAGCATTTCAATTGGCTATAGTGACAGCCATAGATATGATGAATAGATAGATACAGCTTCAAAAGACACTCTGGCGTCACAACGAGTGAATATTTCCTGCGCGTAAAATAAACATCATATTCTCAAAATAACCTGACGGGCCAGAAATTATTGCTGGCGGGCCCATTTCGGCCCGCGGGCCGCCTATTGCCGATCCCTGCTGTAGAGGGAACTCTCCCATTTATACAGTAAAATGTAACACTGTAGACAGGGGTTCTCAACCGTTCTGCTGCCAAGGCACCCCTGTGTCCAATCAAATATTCCAGGGCACCCCTACACCTACATACGATAAAGACTTTTCCGGTCCTGTCTTTTTGGCTACAATGATGACAAAAGTGCTTGCTTTCAAAATAACGTTTATTTAACCCATTGAAACCGGGAAACACATTTGTGTGTATATGCACTATGCAGGCTATAATTATAATGCATTATTAGCAGGCGTTTCAGGTCTAAATGGCTTAGTACTGGTGACATTACACTGCTTGTAGTAGTAAATCAAATAGAATATATTCTTTAATAAAATTACAGAAAATTATAAAAAAAAGCTATATGTTGCAGCTGCACTGTTTTCCATAAAATAGCATATTTGGATAAGTGTGGCCATTTCTCAAAAACAGAAAATCTTGTATTTAAAAAAAATACAGAAAAGGAACACTAAAGTGCTATCTGTTGCAGCTGCACTGTTTTCCATAAAAAAATGCATATTTGGATAAGTGTGACCATTTCTCAAAAACAGAAAATCATGTATTTTTTTTAAATACAGAAAAGGATCACCAAGTTACCATTTTTCAAAAAATATAAATACATACAGAAAATAAGCACTTGTTCACTCAGTGGACATTTCTAGCTCAATGCGAGGTCTGCTGCTGCTGCTGGCTAATAATACGGTCAATACGTGGGGAGATCTCTGACAAGGCAACACGCATGTCATCCTCAAGGCTCAACTTGGCCCTATATTTTGTTTTCAGAGCTGTCATGGATGAAAAGCCAGCTTCACACAGATATGTGATGCTGAATGGTATCAACACCATAACTGCTGCATCATGAGATACTTGGTACTCAGCACCACACTCAGACCAAAATGTTTCCAGGGGCACTTCACTGAAACAAGCTCTCCAGGTGGTATCAGATGAGATCTGCCAAGAGTTTGGATGGAGATGTGTCAGGAAGCTTTGTCTCAATGTTGTCTGTAAAGGGGTTCTTTATCCAGAGTAACTTGGTGATCCTTTACTGTGTTTTATTAAATAATGGTTTTCAGTTTTTGAGAAATGGTCAAACTTATCCAAATATGGTATTTTCATGGAAAACAGTGCAGCTGCAACAGATAGCACTTTAGTGACCATTTTCTGTAATCCTATTAAGAAAAATATATATATATTTGTATTTCTTTTGAGAAATCTCAAGGCACCCCTGGCAGCTCTCTGAGGCACCCTAGTGTGCCGCGGCACCCCTGTTGAGAACCGCTGCTGTAGAGGGAACTGTCATTTATACAGTCAAATGTAACACTATAGAGGGAACTGTCATTTATACAGTATAATGTAACACTGTAGAGGGAACTGTAATTTATACAGTAAAATGTAACACTGTAGAGGAACTGTCATGTATACAGTATAATGTAACACTGTAGAGGGAACTCTCATTTATAAAGTATAATATTTCAAAGCACTTAATTTTTGTGTCCTGAAAGACTACAGTTTTAAAACACTTGGAGACCGATATAAACATACCTTAACTTCTGTTAATTTCCCCTTAGACAACTGTATCTACACAAATAAGGAACTGTAACTTTGTGTTTTTCTTTAATTAACCTACAGTAAAACATAATTAAATACATGGCAGTCGGACGATTGCAACATTTCATGGATCTGCCAAATACACTCCTATATTTGAACTGCTCTACGCTTGTACATCACATGCTACTCTGAAACAGCTCTGCTCCAAGTGCTTTATAACACTATGGCATGGAATAATTATGGGATAGATTAATCTATCATAAAAAAAAAAAAAAATCTGTCCAGACGTTCAGTGCAAATATAACATTTATCTCTGAGACCCCCATAAACCCATGTTTGTCCTTTTTAGGGGGAGATAGTAGGTCAACAGGAGACCAGGTATACATCATCTGAAAGCTGGGAACCGGAAGATTAATTTGTGATGCAGCTGAAGATGATTTCCTAGTCATACATCTGTAATAAACATTGTGTTTTGATTAGGTGCCATTTAAATGTTGAAAGTTTAGAGTGTATATAATACGTGATTCTAGTATTAGTGTATACAGTATATTATTATTTAGCCCACTTCCTGATAAGCTACCATGATGTGGTGGCCAATGGACACCTTCGGGTGTTTACTTTCATATGTTTCACCCGTATCTTCACTCTCCCTTTAGAACTAGACGTTAACAAATCAAAGGACATTATTTAATATTATAATCTTATTTTTTACAAAAATACACAATAGTATATTAAAAAAAAATAATAATAATTCATTGCTTTCCCTGGGCGTTCTCTCCAGCAGGATTTAAGGCTCCGTACACAGAATTTGACTTTGCGGCCCGACTTATTTATAAAAATGCCGTATATAATGCGAAGGCAAGCAGAACCATTGTTGCTGCAACTGTTCCTCGGGGGACGATTACATTGCGGAACGCGCCTCTCTACCCGGTAAACATTTGGGAAGGATAGCAGCTAAACACAGTGCAACTCATTGCAGGAGTGTTAACGTTTCTGTGCAAATTTAACCCTTGCACTACCACACTACAGAAGGTTAACCTTTCACTACCACACTACAGACGGTTAACCGTATGGTAGTGAAAGGGTTAACCTTCTGTAGTGTGGTTGTGAAAGGGTTAACCCTTTGTCATGTGGCGGTGAAAGTGTTTAACCTTCTGTATTGTCACAGTGAAAGGGTTAACCCTTTGGTAGTGTGGTAGTGAAAGGGTTAAACGAGTGGAGGATTCAGCTGTGGACACAGAAGGTCCCTCTTGACTCAAACCGTGATGCAGAGAGAGGGCAGCAGCAGCAGCAGCCACACAGAGGAAACAGTTGGCTGACATTCCTTCTGAAAACGGGAGTGTGTGTGTGTATCTGTGAATGTATCTGTGAGTGTTGTTTTATTTGTCACGTATAAAGTACATGTATACATTACAGTGAAATGCTTGATTCTGTATGAGCCCCCTTAGAATGTGCTTCATACAGCACATTCTCAAGGGGCTCATACAGAACCAAGCATTGGTGTGTATCTGTGCATGTGTGTGTATCTGTGCATGTGTGTGTATCTGTGCATGTGTGTGTATCTGTGCATGTGTGTGTGTATCTGTGAATGTGTGTGTATCTGTGAATGTGTGTGTATCTGTGAATGTGTAGTAGCCACACTGTGTGTAGAATGCAGTGCCTCGCCAGCCAGTTGAGTGAAAACCTGCAGAAACTAGGCTAGAACGCATCGAATGACGCAGCAGAGTGACCGTTCGATAATGGAAATCATCTATCGATACGGTTCTACGTCGTATCGTCAAATCGTTTGATATACGATTATTTATTTATTATTATCTTTGGGCAGAGATGTTTGACAGTGGAACATCATCCGACTCTCTGTGTAGAAGCATTTCTGCCGACAACAAAGTCCCACTATAGGTCAGGGTCATGGATTATTTTCGTCTGCTGGTTTTTGTAATGGCTTTAGGGGGCTTTGAATAGTGCTACATAGATCTCAGTGGAAAAACACAATGCAACACACACACACACACACACACACACACACACACACACACACACACACACACACACACACACACACACACACACGCACACACACACACACGCACACGCACACACACACATACACACACACACACACTCATTTGCTTGCCAAACCAGTACTTCTCTGTGTACATGGGATTTAATCACTATTATTCAAGAAATAATTTATTGTCCAATATGTGTGTGTGTGTGTGTGTGTGTGTGTGTGTGTGTGTCAGTTCTGTACAGAATGCATGATTGATTAATACATATAGGGGTTATAGAACTCTAGTAGTTAATTGTGTTGCGTTTTAAAACCCAGACTGCTACAGTAGGTTACATTATTGTAATCTTGTATCATCAGCATTTCAACATTCAATATAACAGCATAAACAGTGCAACTGGCCAACATCTTTGCTACAACTGTCTACAATTTTCGCAAGATAAAATCACGATATATTTTGCAGTGTAGGAGGACTTGCACAGAGTACTCAACAAATCGACGAGTCAACTAATTTGACTATATGACGGGAAATCAACAATAAGATAAATGTATGTTTACAAGGCAGCGCGAACACCAATGAAATCAACAATAAGATAAATGTATTGTAGCGACCCTGTTCCTCCGAGTTCTGATTCGTTGGGTCAGCTTGTCTATCACCAGCTCTCTGCTAACCCTGGAATTGCATGTAGTCTTCATTCGAGCCTGTTAGTTGGTAGAGCAGAGGGGGGAGGGCTGACCTACCTGGGTTGTGTGTAGACTGGTGGGTGTACTATAGGGCTGTCTTAAATACTTCAAAGCTTCGAAGCTTCGTTCGATGGCATGAGCTTCGGACATTAAAACAAAAATCGAAGTGTAAAAATAAAAATAATATATATTTTTTTTATGTCTCCAAAATGCATCGACAGCATCGTTTGATATACGACGGTGATGCCACACAAAACATTAATAAGTTTAAGTTTAAGTTTAAGTTTAAGTTTAAGTTTAAGTTTATTTGGATCCCCATTAGCCACAGCAGTGCTGGGGCTATTCTTCCTGGGGTCCATAACACATAAAATACAGTTACAGACGTATACACTCACAACATTTACATGTCATACAGACAATTAAAACAACAATAAAAACCCTTATACACTCATACCATTTACATGACATACAGACCATTAAAACAACAATAAAAACCCTTATACACTCACAACATTTACATGTCATACAGACAATTAAAACAACAATAAAAACCCTAATCAAATTCATAATACAAGATAAAAATATCAGACACATACATTTTCATTTACGTACACACTATCTATTAGGGAATGTCAATTTCTTTGGTTGAAAATGTTGTTTTACCACGATTTTGAAACGGCATTTACTATTCTCCTGCTTAACATGTCTGGGAAGAGAGTTCCATTCCTGCATACCACGGAACATGACAGTTCGCTTCATTGCATTCGACCTCACTTTTGGAAGTGTAAAACCTCGTGCAGAAGCATGTCTGGTGGAATGGTTGTGTCTGTCAAGACTTATTGATAAATTGTTATATAAAATTGAGGGGATCTTTGTAACAAGAATATTCCTAGTGAATACAAGGAGTGAGCAGAGTAATTTATGTTTGACAAGTAACCAAGTTAAACAACTGTGCATCGCTGCAACATTAGTTCTGTACTCACAGCGAAGCGCTATACGTGCTGCTTTGTTTTGTACCATTTGTAATTTTTTCAGTTTATTCGTTGTTACATTCGACCATACTGCAGGACAATAGTCAAGATTTGACAAAACCAGAGCTTGAATTACCTGTTTGATAGAATTTAGTGGTAACAAATGAGCACATCTTTTAACAACAGAAATCCCTCTTCCCATTTTCACTACTATATTGTTTATATGGTGTGACCATGACAATTTACTGTCTAATGTTACCCCTAGGAGTTTAGTCTCCTGGACTTGATTAATTACCACATCACTTATCAAAAGTTTCAAGACTGGGTTCGTTCTTAGAGTATGGTTTGAACCGAAAATGATGCTACTTGTCTTTGATATGTTTAGAACTAGTTTGTTATTCTTTATCCATTCCATCACTGATTGCAACTCTGCCTTTAGAACCGTATTTAATTCATTGGCTGTTGAGGCTGATGTGTAAATCGTTGAATCATCCGCATACATAGAAATATAGGACTTATTTAGGACAAGAGGCATGTCATTTGTAAATATGGTGTAGAGCAAAGGCCCAAGGCAACTTCCTTGGGGTACTCCACACCTTACCGTTTTAACTTCTGAGTAACTCCCATTAAAAAAAACTATTTGTTTCCGGTTTGCTAAATAAGTTTGCATCCAAGATAGTGCAGATGAGGAGAAACCGTAACATTCAAGTTTTTTAAGTAAGAATTTGTGATCTATGATGTCGAATGCTGCAGTAAAATCAAGCAAGACAGCTCCAACCATTTTCTTTTTATCTATCTCTTTCAGCCAATCATCCGTCATTTGGGTTAAAGCAGTCGCTGTTGAATGTCCTTCACGATATGCATGTTGAAAATCAGTGGTCAATGTGTTAAAAGAAAAGTAGCTTTTAATCTGTTCACTTACTATTCTTTCCATCAGTTTACTCAAAACTGGCAGTAAACTTATGGGACGACTATTAGATCCTGAGAATGGCAATTTCAAATTTTTTGGCAGTGGTATTACTTTGGCAGTTTTCCACTGTTGCGGATACAAACATTCACTAAAGGATTGATTTATAATATGACAGATAGCAGGGGCAATTAAATCAGGGACCAATTTCAGAAGTTTCCCGTCAAGACCGTCAACACCTGGTGGTTTGTTTTTAGTGGTACTTAACATATATTCTACATTACTTATAGTCACACTATCAAAATTTAATTGACAATTTTTATCTTTCATTATTTTATTCTTTATTAATAAATAAGATTTTTCATTATCTATTGTTTGCATATTATTTCTTAAATTATCTACTTTTCCAATAAAATAATTGTTAATATGATTAGTAATCTCAACTGGTTTGGTGAGGAATTTTCCTTCCGTTTCTAGAAAGGATGGGGTAGGTTTCTTATTCCTGCCCATTATTTCATTTAGAGTATTCCATAATAATTTACTGTCATTTTTTATATAATTAAACCTATTTTCATAATACAATTTCTTCTTCTTCTTATTACATTTTGTAACAACATTTCTTAATTTACAATATACCTCCCAGTCTGATTTATAACCTGATGTATTTGCTATTAATTTAGCTCGATTACGTTCTATCATATATTCTTTTAGTTCATCATCCAACCATGGTGTTCTGACGCTTCTGACTGTAAACTTTCTCAATGGTGCATGTTTGTCAACAAGTGGCATAAAAATGGTATCAAATTCCCATAGAGATTTTTCAGGATCTTTTTCCCTCAACACCTTTGACCAACATAGATTTTCAACATCCTTCACAAAGCTGTCTTGATTAAACATTTTATACGATCTTTTGTAAATTATTTTAGGTCCTAGTTTTGGCATTTTAGTCTTCCTCACAATAGCAATTAAGTTATGGTCGCTACAACCAACAGTTACAGATACCGCCTTGGAACATAGCTCCGCATTGTTAGTAAAAATGTGATCAATGCAGGTTGAGACCTGGTTACCATCCTTTTTCAAACATATCCTAGTTGGTTTGTTAATTACCTGTGATAGACCACATGCATTTGCTACAGTTAGAAGTCGTTTTTTCAATGGGCATTTCAATGAAAACCAATCGATGTTAAGGTCACCCATAAAATAAATCTCATTACTCAAATCACACACTTGGTCCAACATGTCACATATTTGTTCTAGATACACATTATTTGCACTAGGTGGTCTATAACAGCAACCGATCAACATAGGCTTCAAATGAGGCAAGTGTACTTGCAGCCATAATGTTTCAATTTCATTATTCATTAAATCTTCCCTAATCTTCACTGGAATAAGATTCTGAATATAAAAAGCAACCCCTCCCCCAAATGCATTCCTGTCCTTTCTAAAAATGTTGTATCCATCAATTTGCAATGCCCCATCCTCAAATGTAGAATCAAGGTGTGTTTCTGATATAGCTAAAATATGGAAATTGTCTGATAGTAAAATCTCTGATATCTCAGCTAGCTTGTTTCTTATGCTACATATATTTATATGTGCCATCTTTAACCCCTTTTTGGGTAGGTTAGTATTAATTAGCATTGTATACTTTATTCAATCATAACGTTGGTAGGTGTGGCAAGGGCAACAACCATTCAACTGTCCCTCGGCTGCTTTGGGGTGCTACTTCGTGGTCGGATTATCAGTCTGTCATACCTCAGAAAGGCGATCTCTCCTCTCTCACGAGCAGCTCTCATCTTGGGCAACAGTTCTTTTCTTTTCAGACGGACAGCGTCTGTGTAGTCCTCGTTTATGTAAATGTTTGTCCCTTTGAGTTCTTTGGCTCTCTGAAGAACCGCTGATCTGTCCTTGTATTTTGAAAATGTCACCACAATGGGTCTTGGTCTCTCGCGTCCCTCCCCAGGTTTCCCTGTTCGGTGCACCCTCTCCATCTCAATGTCCCTCTGTAGCTTGAGATTGTCCACCATGACACTATTTTTTTTATCACATTTTTTTTTCTTTTTTTTTTCAACATGAAACAAAACATATCACAATACAATAATAATAAGGCTATGCCTATGCTGCTATGACTAATGTGTTACCAAGTTGGCTAATTTAATTGTAATCATCTGCTTTTGTAGGTGCATTGTCTGATATAATTATAAATTATAAATGATAAATTAAATATAATATAATATAATTGTTTGCTTGATAGACGAAGGTTGCAACATAATTATCGCTGCTGGCGGGACAAAACCTCATAACTCCAAAAACCCAACTTTTCAGCAGATGAAAAAAACGAACACAGATTTGAGGGTGAATAGAGTTAGGAGGTTTAGACAGATGATTGGTTTAATGCTTTCCCATTGTTTAAACTTTGTAAAACCCACACACATATGGAGGATGATCTACGGAGTTGATTTATATAAAAAAAAATATATAAAAAAATGGAGTTATGAGGTTTTGTCCCGCCAGCAGCGTTATGTAATGTCATGTCGTTGGCTGTGAGAGCAGCCCCACTGCACCCAGGCAGCGCAGCCGAGTGAAACCTTGTTGGCTGCGTCACAGTCACGAAAGGGGCTA
Organism: Notolepis coatsorum; assembly: GCF_963971535.1. Lineage (NCBI taxonomy): Eukaryota > Metazoa > Chordata > Actinopteri > Aulopiformes > Paralepididae > Notolepis > Notolepis coatsorum. The sequence continues at coordinate 27,947,290 of NC_140180.1, forward strand.
CTTAATTAATTAATCCAATCCACTTTATTTATAGAGCACATTTAAAAACAACAACGTTTACCAAAGTGCTGTACAAGTCCCACAACATAAGATAAAAAAAAATATTTAAATATATAAAAAATATTATAATTAAAACTTTTTTTTTTCAAAGCTTCAAATTAAAAACGAAGCTCGGCCCCGAAGCTTCGATTGCCAAAAAAAGCTTCGAAGGTCAGCCCTAGTGTACTACTCTTGCAGCTTGTACGCCAATGCTGTTGTGGTTAATTGTAACGGTTGTACTAGAGCCAGAACTAGGGATGCATGATATTGATTTTTTGACACCGATACCGATAACATTATGCTCCTCAAGCCGATATCGATAACCGATATTTATTGTATTACATTTTTTTTTAATGTATATATTTTTTTTATCACATTTTTTTTTCTTTTTTTTTTCAACATGAAACAAAACATATCACAATACAATAATAATAATACATAAAAAGACTTCCCAGGACAATAACTTAACACCAACTTAAATGTATATTCCTGTAGTTTTGACCTAACCAGACAACAGAAACAAAAGCCAAGACAACAGTTTTGACTGATAAAGTGACCATATTTATTTTTCCAAATGAAAATTCACAATCCGTCAACAACTTATAATACATCCAACCTAAGACGCTCAAAGCTTTTTTTTCTTCTTTTTTCAAAGCTGTCCGCCTTGAAAGAAAGGCTTTGAGTGGACACATAGCCTAGCAGGTCGCCTGCGGCATCACCACCGCTGCGATGGTGTTAGAAGCCTACGACGACTGCGCGAGCACGCTTGTACCTATTGACGAGTCGTTTGCTAAATTAAAGAAGTTTGACAGAAATGACCCAAGGGCTCAAGCCGCTAGCTTTTAAGCAGTCCTTGGTGGTGCAAATTAACCTGGCTACTACGGAGCAATAAGTGACTGCGTATTCAACCAAGGGTTGCATCAGCCATGAAAGGGGCTAGCTTTGCTTAGCTCCCCGCGTCGTCGCAGGCTTTTAAGTTAACACAATAACACACCATCGCAGCGGTGGTGATGCCGCAGGTGACCTGCTAGGTTGGATGTATCACAAGCCGCTGCACTTTTCCCTCCTCGTGGAACTTCTGCATTGCATTTATTACGAATAGCAAGCAAACTTTTCCCCTCTGAAACAATCCCCACTAGCGTCGCCATCTTGTTTACATCCGCGCTGCTTTCAAGAAACGTACGTGGCTACGTCACAGCCAAGAAAGGGAGCGCTGGATTTGTGTAAAACGCCCTGTTCCTAAACCACACGCTACCAGTCGTACCACAACTCTGGCAAAACGGGAGGAGCCGACAGTCAAAACAAACGCACTTCATCCAAATTCACCCACACCGCATTTTTTTTACCAAAAAATATATTATATTATCGGAGCTATTAATAACGTTATCGGGTTTATCGGGATGACGTCATAATTGCTGATATCGGCCCGATAATTATCGTGCATCCCTAGCCAGAACCCAAACGCAGACACAAAAGAACAGAGACGAGGAATCAGAGAAAACTAAACAGTGGGTATAGTTATTATATAGAGGGAATACAGGGTAATCAGATTCTGACAGTGGGTAAAGACAGTCCAGGGAGTAGGCGCATAGGCAGGTAGTCGGACAAGCGGGGGGTCGTAGATGGAACCAGGTTCTCAGACAGTCCAGGGGGTAAACGAGAAGAATTATTATGTACAGTGATACAGGTATAGGTACACTATGCTAGTAAGCTGTATAACTGGTAAGAGTAGGTAAGGAATATATACTGTTACAGATATAGTATACAAAAAACAGGTGTCGATACGGTAAATAAAAACATTTTAAAATATATATACTGTATATACAGTATTATTGTACATGGCTATCTTACATAGTTATATTGGTAGACTAGTTGATTACAGTGTAAGGCAGTTTTAGACAGTGATGGCAATACATAGGTATTGAGTATCTGCAACATAGTTCAGAGTTTATACAGTATGGGTAACAGAGCCTATAGTATAGGCAATGGGGTTCAGAGTTCAGAGTTTATGTGGTGTGGGAGTGGGGCTGTCACCATGGTACAGAGTTCAGAGAGATGACAGCTGAGGGGAAGAAGCTGTCCCTGACCCTGCTTGACTTGACGGAGATTCATATAGCGCCTCCCAGAGGGAAGGAGGGCAAACAGTCTGTGATTGGGTTGAGAGGTGTCCTTGACAATACTGCGTGCCTTCCTCAGACACCGTCTGTGATGATGAATAGCCTCAATTGTGGGGAGTGATGTACCGGAGATGCGGTGCCAGGGCTCTACGCTAACCTTTTTCACTAGGGGCACAGGTGCTCCTAAATGAAAAAAGTTAGGAGCACACAAAGAAATTTAGGAGCACCCAAAAATATTTAGGAGCACATTGAAAATATTTCAAGTAAAAGAGTTTTTATTTTTATTTTTTATAAATGTATATTTGTACTGTGCGTGCATGTGTGTAAATTAGCTCTTGCTACAACCCTGCATGTTTACATTTTGTATTTTGTACTTGATGTTCATTAACATGTGCTGTCCCTATCAAATAAACTATCAAATCAAACTACTGCTACAAAAGTAACAGTCACTTAACTTTAGTTTTTGCCCCTTTTATGCATACAATGCCTATGTTTTGGCTGTGTTGCTCTTCTAGAGAAATAATCCTTTCAGGGTAGGGCTGGGCGATATGGCAAAAAATCATATCGCGATAACGATATGATAGTGTTATCATATTTCTCGATATCGATAATTATCGAAATTGTTATAAGTATTAAAAAAAAAAAAATAAATTAGACAACAGGTGTATGTTTATTTTGCAGCAATTCTTTGTCGTTGCTGCCATCTTTAGTGTTACATCCCCTCACACTCCAGTTCTCAGGCTGCAGCTGGTTTAAAAGCTAAAGTAAACCGGCTTCTCTGCTGGCTGTGGCTCCAGGGGAGTTGAACAGTTCTGGCTCTGCTAGTTTATTTTCGATCTTTTGGCGCTTTTTTGGTGGACAAACCACCGCGCATGTGCACCATGACTCGTGACTGGAGTCTAGCTCTGCTAGCACACATAGCCTACTGTGTACAGACGGTTTCAAACTGTATTTTAAATTAGAAAGCAAACAAAATAAATGGACAAGAGAAAAATAAATCTCAATTTGGTCAGTATTGTCATTTGGACAAGCAAAGCCATTACTTTAAGTTGCAGGCAAGAAAGACAAGTCTGTCCACTGTCTCTGGTTTTAAAACTGCCCTGTTGCAGGTCAAAAAAAGTTTTTAAAAAAGTAAAAAAAAAAAAAAAAAAAATATTTTTCGATATTTTTTTCTTCTTTGATATTCGATATCGATTAATTAAAATATATCGCGATATTTATCGTTATCGTTATATTGCCCAGCTCTATTTCAGGGTTGCCTATTGAAATACTGTACACCTCCAGTACATAAACATTGTTTATGAGTTTGCGTGTCAGGTAGACCATTGATTGACAGTCGAGTCTGCCAATTACGTCACACCACATGCACTCCGGCCGTCCGGCGCTGCAGCTGGACCCTATTGCCCACCTCTGCTGTTCATAACGCTAGCCAAGTTAGCTGTACACACATACACAGTGGGCCAGTTACTTTGGTGTAGGGGTGTAACAATGCATCGATCCTAAGGGGAAAATTCAACTGCATCGATTTGAAAATGTTAGAATCGATTATCGCAATTTGAATGTGTACACAGTGTTATGTTGTTATCATATCCGTTACAGTCAACACAACGGCATACGCTACTGCATCAACATTATGATTAACAAAGCAAGGCATTCGTTTTGTTGCATTAGCGTTATATTACTATTGCTATTGCTAAATCTAGGTGTTCTAAAATATATTGCTATTGGTAAGACTAGAAGTTACATGTATCGGGAAACTCGCATATCGCAATGGTGGCGTTTCAGGAAGTAAACAAGCCAAATGAGAGCTTCCGATTGGTCATTTGCTTTCTTTCTCATGAAACCAGTCACGTCACTCTACTGTGATTGGACCGTTGGCTTGAGTGCAATGTGGGACTTGTAGTTTTTTAACGATTCTCGCGGCGGAGAAAAAAAAGACGAGAGAGGCTGTAATCTGTACTCGCACACCGTGCGCGTAATTGATTTTTACGGTTCGCACACACATATTTTTAGGGGCATATGCAAGCAATTTGGTCGCACTGTAGAGCCCTGGGTGCGATGCGTGGTTTTCATCAGTGTTTTCCGGTCTGAGGCAGAGCAGTTGCCGTACCAGACTGTGATGCAGTTGGTGAATATGCTTTCTATGGTGCACCAGTAAAAGTTCACCATAATCTGAGGAGACTGGTGGGCTTTCTTTACCAGTGTCGAGGTGTTGAGGGTCCAAGAGAGGTCCAGGTAGCTGGAGACGCACTCAACCTCCATACTGTTGATATGGATGCACCACGCCGCCAGGTTCTGGACCTCCTCCCTGCAGGCCGACTCATCGTTGTTTTTGACGAGGCCTACCACAATTGTGTCATTTGCAAACTAGATAATGCGATTGGTGCCATGTGGGGTGCAGTCGTCCATGCAGGCAGTGCACACCCAAGGCAGTGTGAACACTAGGGATGCTCGATATTGGCTTTTTTACCGATACCGATATACCGATATTGTCCAACTCTTAATTTCCGATACCGATATCAACTGATACCGATATATGCAGATATATGCAAAAACTGAATAATTTCAGGTAATTAACATTACATATATCTTGTCATGGAATTAACACAACATTATGCATACTTTTGACAATAAATAAAATCAGAATTTGTTCTTACTTGCTTGCCTGGGTAAATAAAGGTGAAATAAATGTAAAAATATTTTTCTTTTTTTGAAAACCGATACCGATCATTTCCGATATCACATTTGAATGCCAATATCGGCCGATAATATTGGTAGACCGATAATATCGGACATCCCTAGTGAACACCCATGAAATCAACAACAAGATACATGTATGTTTATAAGGCAGTATGAACAGTCACCCATGGGTGTGAGAAATGTATCTGGATCGATAATTATTCAAAGAAAAACTAATTGTTGGCTTACATGGTTTGTAAATTAAGAGGTAAATACCCACTTCCGAATGCAATCTGAGAGTAGGGATTTTCAATTATTTCACAGATGGATGACTTGCATGGGGGAGACTCATGTGTGTATGTGTCTGTGTGTGTGTGTGTGTGTGTGTGTGTGTGTGTGTGTGTGTGTGTGTGTGTGTGTGTGTGTGTGTGTGTGTGTGTGTGTGTGTGTGTGTGTGTGTGTGTGTGTGTGTGTGTGTGTGTGTGTGTGTGTGTGTGTGTGTGTGTGTGTGTGTGTGTGTGTGTGTGTGTGTGTGTGTGTGTGTGTGTGTGTGTGTGTGTGTGTGTGTGTGTACAGATACAGTTGTTGGTTCGCTAGCACCATCTTGCTGGCATCCACTCCTCAGCAGTAGCTCAGAGATGGGCAGGGATGTTTTCTGCTGTGCCTCTCTTCTGAACTCTGTTCTCCCATGCCCCACCCCTCACCCACAGGTGACAGGTGATGGTCACATATAACTCAGTGGTGAGCGCTGTCCACGAGTCAGTGGTTATAGCAACAGACTCTGTGGGGAGAGCTGTCCATGAGTCAGTGGTGAGAGCAACAGACTCTGCGGTGAGAGCTGTCCATGAGTCAGTGGTGAGAGCTGTCCATGAGTCAGTGGTGAGAGCTGTCCACAAGTCAGTGGTGACAGCAACAGACTCTGCGGTGAGAGCTGTCCATGAGTCAGTGGTGAGAGCTGTCCATGAGTCAGTGGTGAGAGCTGTCCATGAGTCAGTGGTGAGAGCAACAGACTCTGCGGTGATAGCTGTCCATGAGTCAGTGGTGAGAGCTGTCCATGAGTCAGTGGTGAGAGCAACAGACTCTGCGGTGATAGCTGTCCATGAGTCAGTGGTGAGAGCTGTCCATGAGTCAGTGGTGAGAGCAACAGACTCTGCGGTGATAGCTGTCCATGAGTCAGTGGTGAGAGCTGTCCATGAGTCATTGGTGAGAGCTGTCCATGAGTCAGTGGTGAGAGCAACAGACTCTGCGGTGAGAGCTGTCCATGAGTCAGTGGTGAGAGCTGTCCATGAGTCAGTGGTGAGAGCTGTCCATGAGTCAGTGGTGAGAGCTGTCCACGAGGCAGTGGTGAGAGCTGCCCATGAGTCAGTGGTTATAGCAACAGACTCAGTGGTGAAAGCTGTCCACGAGTCAGTGGTGAGAGCTGTCTATGAGTCAGTAGTGAGGGCTGTCCACGAGTCTGTGGTTATAGCAACAGACTCAGTGGTGAGAGCTGTCCATGAGTCAGTGGTGAGAGCTGTCCATGAGTCAGTGGTGAGAGCAACAGACTCTGCGGTGAGAGCTGTCCATGAGTCAGTGGTGAGAGCTGTCCATGAGTCAGTGGTGAGAGCTGTCCACGAGTCAGTGGTGAGAGCTGCCCATGAGTCAGTGGTTATAGCAACAGACTCAGTGGTGAGAGCTGTCCACGAGTCAGTGGTGAGAGCTGTCTATGAGTCAGTAGTGAGGGCTGTCCAAGAGTCTGTGGTTATAGCAACATACTCAGTGGTGAGAGCTGTCCATGAGTCAGTGGTGAGAGCTGTCCATGAGTCAGTGGTTATAGCAACAGACTCAGTGGTGAGAGCTGTCCATGAGTCAGTGGTGAAAGCAAACAGACTCAGTGGTGAGAGCTGTCCATGAGTCACCAACTTGGTCGTTAGCTTGGCACATTTCTCCTTGTGGGTTTTCTCCTCTCTCTCAATGATAGTGCCCCATGAATGAACTTTGTATTCCAGCTCCATCGCTGCCATTAGCGCACAAAAGCAGTCTGCCTTTACAAAGCTCAAAGGGAACATGTCCTTTGTGATCATTGTAGTTATGAGCTGGGTGCTCTTTTCTTGGCAGGCTGCATCACAGCTTCGTTTCGGTGTTGAGAAGGCTCTGATCTTGGGCTGCTTGTTGTTCCGATGATGCTCCTTTGTGCTTGGAAAGCATATGGTTTCACATGATACAGCTTGCATTGCACCTGATGTGCCTTGTGTTTATTGAAATAATTCCAAAGCGGCACACCCACAAAGCCAATATGTATATATAAATACATGTATTTCGATTCATTCTATTTATATTACATGAAGAAATAACCTCTATTTTAATGTGTTTTAAAAAAGAAATGTTTTACATACATTTGATTAAATGAATAAGTGGAGCCAATTAAAATAGTTTTTAACCCATAACACTCCTTGCATTTAAACAGACAATCCAGTCCAGTTCAATCCAGCAACATTGTGATATAAGGTAGTAATTTCCTGGCAAGGGCCTTAAAGATAAACAGGTCAGATACCAATGTTTATTTCGCCTCTCTTCCAGAGAAGACCAATCCACTTTATTTATAACCAGTAATACATCTGAGAGCAGAATGATAGAGCGTATCTAGGGGCTTCAGAGTGGAAGGAGCAGCATTTCTATACAACAACAAACCTTCATCCGAGACAGAAAGAAAAACTGCTTCAATGACCCTCTTTCTGCTTCTCATTGGGAAGCTTGTTCTGTTCCTCGACAAGAACATGCACACGGGCTGGTCAAGGTCAAGCAGCTACAAGCATTGCTCTGAGTTTAAAATCAAGTTGCACAGTATATATTTGTTAATATATATACATCTTTAAGGCTATCTCTGTGTGCTTTTTTCTATTCATGTTTGCTGTTGAACTTTTGGATTTTCAGCACATAAAGTATGTAGCTGAAAAGTCTCTGCAGGTATCTGGCGTACTGCTTAAAGAGGAACATTCAAATTATAATAGGAAAAAAGGAAAAAAAAGAAAATAATCGTCCTTGCCTATATTACTATCTACTATACTAATATGTCTTTACTACTATGCACTCAACACTGCAGCACCCAAGTTCAACGCTGTTTGATGAACATTGTTACTCAGCAGAAAGAGTTGTACAGAACTTCGCTTTGGATAAAAGCGTCAGCTAAATGACAAAATGTTAATGTAAATGTAATTTGTGAAGAGGAAATCTCTGACTCGGGTATAATTAGTGATGCACCGATGTGAAAATTGTGGCCGATACCGATAACCGATATTAATATTGCTGTTCTGGCCGATACCGATATTTACCGATGTCGATATCTCTGTATAGAAAACACTTTTTTATGATAATCAAATAAAGAGCTATTTTCCAAAACGCATATTTTTTTTACTATACCGTTTTCCACAATATATATATATATATTTTTTAATCCTCTCTTTCTCCGATTTTTTCTTTGTTTTTCTCTCCGTCCCAATTTAGTCGTTGTGCCAATTCCCCCCCTCCCCTGCCTGGTTGTTGTGCGCATGTTCTTCTACTGGTCGGTACAAGGGAACCCTGAAGTCATCCGCACGCTTCCTCCGACACGCGCAACGACAGCCAGTGACTCTTTTTTCACCTTGCAGTGAAGACTCTCATTGGTGAAGCATAACGCGTGGGAGGTCACACTGCCTTCATCAAGTCCTGCCTCCGCTGAGCAAGCGCCCAGACCTGACCTGTAGGCGTCGCTGTCCACAACGCCAGATTCTCACCCATGACTTCCCTCCCCCTAACTCAGCCAAACGAGTTAGTATGACGATCAGCCCAAGCCAAGGCAATGCTGACTCCGGGAGTCGAGACCGCAGCCTCTTGCATTGGTGACGAGCGCAATCTCCGCTACGCCACCTGACCGCTGCATACTATATATTTTTAAGTTAATAAAAAATTCCCTGCAGCAGTAGTAAAAGAAAATAGATTATTTTGAATGAAATACGACCATGAAAATTGTATTACAAAATAAAGAAAAAAAAAAGACGTCTTATCACAATATAATTTGTACTGGAAAACTATACCGCTATACCGTCAAATCCACATAGAAATATTGTGATATGATATGGTGGGCATAATCGCTCAGCCCTAAGGCCGTGGCAGCTCTGTAATCTGTTGCTGCTAGTGTACTCTGTATGTTTTTTGATGCATAAACGCCAAACAAAATGCCCGCTGCACTCCCCGCCTCTAGTGATGCATGCACGCGTGTAACGGGGCAACCAGACATACCCTAGCTGTCTTAACAGCTCTCCGGCTGCCATCCAGACCCAGGGCCGTGTGAGGAGAGAACCCTGAATTAGATTGAAGGGATGGGTTGTGGGGTGGGGGGCTGCAGGGCCTGTCAAGGCGTGATGCACTGTGTACACAGTGAGAAATATGTAGTCTTCATTTGAAAGTCAATGCCAAAGCTTAGACATGCTCCCTTGGATTTATAACACCCAGGCAAAGTTATGATGACTTTCCCTAGGAGGCCGGGGAAGCACTTTCAATCTTTGTCATTCTCCTTCAAAACAAACAAATGGGCATGCACACACACACACACACACACACACACACACACACACATGCACACGTGCATACTTTTGTATGTTTACAGTATGAACTTAAAAAGTGCCTTGTTACTTAAATTGAATTGTTACTTAAATTAAGCCCAAATTGGATTAAGAGCACAACGGAGGGCTGCACAATGCCTTTCTGATTATCCAAAAAGTATGAATATGAATTATGAATTATAAAAATGATGAAAAGTTAAAACCAGGCACATTCCACAAATCTCTGCTCTCTGGTTTACACAAGTATGCAGAGTGCTTAACATCAAATAATTGCTCTATCAAAACAGCCATTTGAATATACATTTTTGTACTAGAAAAGACATATCTGAGCCAGCCATCTGTACACTGCCCAATATCTCAATTTCATGGGATATCTTTTACGAGTGATGATTTAAAGTTTTATTTTTTAGCCATCCTCCGTGCTGTGTGTGCAGTAGCTATTTCAAAGTCTAACAAGATGACAACAAGAAGACATTGAAGTCACATGACCAGACTTTATATCACCACAGTGGGAGGGATGACTCAGCCAGCACACCGACCTGTACCCAACCCACCTACCTACTGTACAACACTAGCTGGTTATACCAGGCAAATAGAGGCTACGTCAAATATGCATGCCTGTGCAGTCGTTCAATCCACAGTATAGCAAATTTAGTCAAAAGAAAAAGACTGTATGACATCTATGAGAGCCGAATTGAATAATTTGGTGTAAAAGTAATCCCCCCCTACCCTCGGTGCAAGCATAGGAATCATTAAAGTGATAGTGACTTATCGTGTAAACTGAGGAACCACTGGAGAAGACCATTATATTAAACTGACAAGGATTTCATAAGCTGAAGTTATTGACTGTTGTTATGATAAAGAAATGGAGACATTTCTGAAGCTTTTCTGCAAATGGACTGCATTTAGCTCTTTTATCCAAAGCACTTTAAAACGTATTTCTCACATTCCCCCATTCACACACCGACGGCGGAGGCGACCATGCAGGGTGCCAACCTGCTCATCGGGAGCAGTTAGGGGTTAAGCGTCTTGCTCAAGGACACTTCGACACTCAGCTGGGTGCTGGGAGGAGCCTTCCGATTACCAGAAGACCGCTCTACCTCCTGAGCCACTGTCGCTCCAAGGCGATATGGAGAAAGAGGGAAAGAGGACTCTGTATTCAGTGGGGAATCCTGTGCCATGTACAAGCCAGTCTCCTGAAAAGATAATAGAACTTTCATATGTGACTTAGCGCGACAGCCTTGAGAAAGCAAGGGAAAAACTCTCTAAGGTGTTTGGTAATCTGAAGGTTCCATGTTTGATGCAGTCTAGTGGGTTAGTTATCTTGGCCATCCGAACGGTTATATCCTGGAGTGCAGTATCGGGTTGAAACGGGGGGGTTACAGAATAGAAAAGCAGAAGAGGGAAGAAGAAGGAACGAAATGGAGAAAAGTATCACTTTCTCTTCATCCTAACACCACTCCAGGGTGCTGTGCAGCCAGTGACCCTGTGCTATATGTGACTTGACAAATAAAATTGCCTTGTGTGACTTGACAAATAAAATCATTATTTGTTATTATATTAAGGGGCAGGGCGAGAACATTGAATGTCAGTGAAACTCAGCCAGTTGAAACACCCAGTCAGCTGATTGAAACACCCAGTCAGTCAACCAGTCAACTATTGTCAACCAGTTATGCGCGGTGATTGATTGAATGAAAATTGTATTAACAGATTGCAGAATGGGTACAATACAGTGTGGCTCAATACACACAATTGTTAAGGGGATGCAGACCAGAGAAAGACTTTCGTCACATAAGACATCATCATCAAGAATCATATATTCTTGGATGGGGTCATCTCTGTTGCAGGCTATTTAATATTCGGTGATACAAATCAACATTTCATTGTATACTGACAAATAAAACTCTTGACTTGACTTGACTAACATGTGCCTTAGGCTCACTGATGAAATAGACACAGAGAGGTTGATTTTATAATGAGGACAATCTTATGACAGAAAAATGCCCTTTCCCCACTTTGTACAGCTTCTAGGGCTGATATTCAAAGCTTTTTCTGGCCGTCGAAGCTTCTGGGCCAAGATTCGATTTTAATTCGAAGCTTCGACAATAAGTCAAAAAAAAAAAATAATAATAAATAAATAAAAATATAAAAATTATGTTGTGGGACTTGTACAGCAGTTTGGTCTACTTTGTTGTTTTTAAATGTGCTCTATAAATGAAGTGGATTGGATTGGATTGGATTAATCACACTTAAACAGATGTGTCCTTCAGTTATTGGTGTAAAGTTGTGGAATTCTCTCCATAGCGAGCTTAAGGGATGTAATAGTGTTTGTCAATTCAAAAATAATTATAAAAAAATTATATTTAGTCAGTATGAAAGTCAAATGTGATCTGAATATGTGATTTTTTTCTTTCTTTTATTATTATTATTATTATTATTATTATTATTATTATTATTATTATTATTATTATTATTATTATTATTATTATTATTATTATTATTATTATTATTATTATTATTATTATTATTATTATTATTATTATTATTATTAAATGTTTTCTTGTTTAAACTGTGGATTGTTTGTTTCTTGTATGGTATAAATTATTATTTTGTGTATATTAGGTTGTACGCCGACCATCAAGTAAATACTTGTTTAGTTTAGGAATAAGGGGCAGGTAACTATAAGATTTATTCTTCTTCCTGCTCCTTTTGTCCATGGTATGATATTTATGATTGTGTATGAAGAAACTCTGATCGTATTGATTCCATGTGGCAAATAAAACTGAATCTAAATTAATTAAATGAATAATGAGTTGGGAGCTGCGCTGACTGGGCGGCTGCTCTCCGTTACACAGCCAACAACATTACATTACATAATTATGCTGCAACCTTCGACTATAAAGCAAACAATTATATAAATATTAGGGCTGTCAAAATGAATGCTTTAACTTTGGAGATTAATTTAAATTATTTAAAGCATTAAAATAAATTAATCTAGATTAAGCTATGGATGTTCAATATAATATAAGAAAGAGGTCTAGCTGAGTCAATGTTGATGGTTTTGTTGAACATTTGTATTTCACAGGAGAGAAACTGTATTCAAAGAAAGCTATTAAAATAGTATTTGAATCTAAATATACTTTCTTTGTGTTGATTTTACATTAATTCCATGATTTTACTCAAGTAAATATCTGTTACAAGCTTCGGTCTTAAGTAGAAAAATGCTATTTTTAATCTAGATTAATCTAGATTAATTACATAAAATTGTGAGATTAATTAGTTAATAATTTTTTTCTATTGACAGCACTAATAAATATTTATATGTAGTTAATAGAGACAAAGGCAGAATTCGACTTAATTAAGCACGGGACACTGCTGCTGACTGGGTGTTTTATCAAACACAGGTAAAACTAAAAATACTATAGAGAATTGTCAGTGCTGTAAAGTTTTAAAAAATAATAATTTTAGACAAACGAAACACTTTGCTTTTATGAAATATTGTAAGCCGTCATTTGAGGCTTTATAAAAGCAGCAAGTTGTATTCAACACAGAGAGGAGTTAATGAGGAATCTTCATGTGCTTGTTGTAGTTCTGTATCGTTAGTGGCTTAGCTTGGCATCGCTACTGCACTATCTCGCGTACGTGCACGCGTACTGAATAAACCACAAATGTACCTCTAATACCAGTATTAGTCTGACCACACCCCTCATCAGCTTACCTTCATAAGCAGGTGTGTGGTCACCTGCTCTCCTCCTTCTCGCTTTCACCACAAGGAAGAGGTGCCTCGGTAGATCCCCACACTTGACACCATGATGGAAGAAATTGGATTAGGAACAGCTTGGGAAACAAGGATACGTTGACATCATATCTTTATTTTCTCTCTCACTATTTTCGAGAAAATACGGCGATATTGTCTTCGTACTGGAGTGTCTAGAAGATGATGATCATTCTACAAACCCTCCACCGGTTTTCGTATTGGGAGCACGCCGCTGCATGCTTCTCAACTGCAGTTCCTTGCTGTGTTTGTTGGGGTGAAACCTGTCAGGCCACAGCTGAACTGTCGGACATGCCGCTGTTGTGAGGAGCGGTGCGTTCCAGGTTGGGTGAGTAGTGTTTGCTGGCGGGCTCCACTTGTCTGTTAGTGCTATGGGGGCTACTTGACAAAGTTTATGGAAACCGGCCCCAGGCTAGGGTCCTTTGTTTAGCCGTCTAGGCGACAGAAGGCCTTGGTCTGGCGACCATTATAGTTTTAACTAGTGGGCCGCGACCATTGACACTGGTGATCCCTGTGTGTTCTGGACGAGTGGATTCTCTCTGTCACCGTGTTAAGACCCCATCTTTCATATCCAAATGAGAGTATTCCTTCACGAGGGGATATGTGCATGTAATGTGCGATAGCGGCAGATTCATGTTCAAAGTCAGCTATACAGGCCAGTTGGTACTGTGCTGATTCCGCCGGACGTGGTAATGTCACCGTTGTGAAGCGGTGTTGACGTCTTGTTTTCTCTTTTCTCTTAAAAAGTGAGGAGGGTTCAGAACGGCGGCCTGTCTGGGTGAGTGTTATGTCATTGTTTACATGTTCATAGCTTACGGTTAGCCGGTCGGTGGCCTGGCGCGGGGTAGCTTGGCTTCTCGCGCGCCGCCGGGAGCTCGCTCCTGATCGCGTGCGTCGTTAGATCGGCGTCTCGCGAGCGGAAGCAATAGCACCCGAACGGTTGGAGCAGCCGTTAGCTTGATGCTATTCTGTTGAACGTGCTTTGATTTTAACATGTTTTACACTCTTGACCACGACGTCATCCTTGACAGGGGATGTTCGTCGACCCTGCCTGAGCCTAGACGGGGATTGCGTCAACAAAGAGGACTGTAGCGACTGGTGGAGCGGCGACGCTGCCCGGATCGAACAACACAGGACGGCTGTGTTCTACGGTATCTTGTGACTGCACTTCGCTGATCTGCGTTCCGGGTAGGTACGGGGTTGGCCAGACCTCATAACACGTCTTCTGGTTTTACCTTGCTAAATGTATTGTGAATAACGGTGTTTTTTCCCAAAACGTGTGTTGTTGCAGTGCATTTGGGATACGTTGCGGGTTGTGTGTGAGCTGTTTTTGTCACTGGCAGTTAGCTTCTCCGTGCAGATCGTGATGTATTGATCTGGTTGTTGTGTGAGAAACATCATGGTGTTTATGTGTACCGTGTACTCACTACTAAGGCAACTAACCTATGAAGCTATGCTTGGTGACGAGTGAGTAAAAGAATGTTCTTTCTCAGACTGTAATGACAATGAACAGTGAGTTCACACATTAACAGGTTTTCCTGTTTTAACTGGCCGTATTGAGGGTAAAATAGGAGGATTGTGTTTCCCCCCCCGGTTCCCTGGGGACTTTATCACCTCCTATCAGACATGTTGTGCATTAATTGTGTCTTTTGTGTGGTAGGGATACGATGTAACTCTCAGCTTGATTGCTGAGGTTGTGCTAAATCTGCTGGAGAAACTTATTTCCTAAAGGGAAATTGGTTTGGTTGCTGTCATGTGTGCTTAGCAAGGCCTGTGGTCGATACTAATCAAGAATGATGTATTCTCTCATTGTGAAAAAAACGGCGTTCCTCTGTTGAGTGTTTTTGCCATTTTTTGTAGGTGATGATGGGTTGTGTGTGTCATGTGACCTACGACTGGGTTGTACTGGCCACAGAAGCACATGTGTATGTTGGACCGGGGTTCTTAGAGTCCTCTCTATTCTGTGTTTTTCCTTAGTAAAAATCAGATAGCAGGTTAGCTCGTGCGCTGTGTGGAGCTGTGAAACGCTTCATAGAGCTGACTATGACTGTGTCATATTCTCTTTTTGTCGTTACGTCGTATCATGGGTGTGGGGTCGTAAAGGGGTGAACTGGTAACCTTTCCTCTCCCCATTGTTCTGTCGGTCAGGGGTACACCCCCTGTCCTTCAAGGTTCCCGTCACGTGGCGGTTCGGCACGTTACGGGGGGGGGGGGGGGGGGGGGGGGGGGAGGGAGTTCCTGGTCCCACGGCCTGGTATATTGGGCGTGTGCACCGCAGGAATTCCCCCGCCATAGAGTACGTCACCGTGCGCGTCTCTGTTGGTAGGACTTCCGTGTGCTGTTCAGGTCCATGTGATGGATCTGTTTTCAGGGGGGGTGGTCAGGGCTCCTCCTCACCAAGCGCCTACTCAGGCCTTCTGTGAGTTCGGACTCCTTCTTCCATGTGAGGAAGCCTCCATCAGAGTACAGAGCCTTCCTCCTCAGATTGTCAAAGTGAGTGGACCCTCTAGAAGGGTCCTTTTCTATTGTATGTATATTCGATTCAATTCGTTTATTGAGTGTGTATGGGTTCGGTGCCTCTTCCCCGGAGGCCCTAAAACCAGTTTTTTACATGGCTCAAGGTGCAATATATTCTTTTCAATCTGTACAGCTCGCGTGGGAAGTCTCTCTGGGGATCCCCGTCTCTTTCCTATGGGAGGGTGGTGGGATGTAAAAATGTGAACATTTTTTACCCCGGCTGTGTAGACTGGGATACATACTGTTGATGCTTCCTTCTTTCTATTCCAGAAGTGTTGGAGTTAGGGAGTGTCACACCCCTCTTGTCGTTCCCCTGGGCGCCTTGGGGATTCAATGACAGGTCTAAATAGCCTGTTCATTGATGGGGGTGTGTCCCGACGCACGTATAGTGCTAGCTCGCTGTAAACAGGCGATTGACTGGCACGCCTTGGTTGCTTGTGGTTGAAACAGCGTTTTTATAAAGCAACTGAGATGGGGGTTTTTCCTCTTCCGGCGACCACATCCCATGACCTGGGTGGGTTGTCGACGGATTCTCGTTCATGTCTGGGGGATGATGACGGGATGGATCTGAACATATGTAGTGGGGTCTCACGCCCTTGGGGTGGGCCACCAGGCGCGGTTCGTCCGAACGTCTGGGTGGCGCCTTCTTTTCATGTTAAGATCAACACGCATATCTGCCCTTCTCCTGGAGTAGGCATGTCGGCGTGGTTAGGGCACGGGACTGGTTCTGGTCACGCTGGTCCAGATCAGTTGAACCCGTTGTCCGCCGGGGATGCAGATCTGCTGTTCTGGTACCCTGAGGGACTTGGGCTTTTTTCAGGGGGAAAAATGCCAGGTCGGTCTGGGTGTCACAGGGTTAAGCGCTATGGAGACCCTGGTTGGGTATGTTTTTACTCAGCACTGTCGTCATGGCTTACAGCCATGCCATTCTGTACGCGCTCGATCTCGTCGGATCTCGGCCGCTACACAGGTTGGTCCTGGTTAGTACTTGGTTGGGAGACCGCCGGGGAATACCAGGTACGGTGTGCTTAGGGGCTGGTTCTCCATTATTTTTCGCTCCTCTCTCACGCATGGCGAAGAGGGGCCTGTGGGGGTGGTTTTTTGACCTCCTCTGGTGACCCTGTGCTTCCCGTACCGCCAGGCCCGGTCCGAAGTGATGTTTGCGACCCGTAGGCCTGGGTTAACCCTTTTTGGAAACTGAAACACTTGTACTGCGGTATAGCCGGTGTATACCCGCAGGTGTGTTTTGGAGTTTTTTCTTGAGGGGTTATAGGAACAACCACCGCATTGGGTAACACCGAGGTGGTTGATTCCCTGGTGTGTTGGAGCAGTGTCAACTCCCGGGTTCACCGTTTGAGGGTGCCCCTGCACGTTCATGACGTCTGCCAATCGTGTCAGCCTTCTCTGCCTCGACCCCTCTGGGTGGGGGTTGTTAAATGGAGGCTTGGTCATGCAACACCGCCAGCTTACGCTCCTTCCGCCGGGGCGGCTGTGTTCAGCTGTCCCCTCTGGCGCCTGTCTCGTCCGCAGTCTCCAGGCTAGGGTTAACAGCCTGTTGCCTGGTTTTTCCCCGGTGCGCTGCCTGCTTCCGTTGGTTAACCTTTTTGTGTGCTTACGGCCATGCTGACTGCCTATTCTGCAGGGTCAGTGTGCCAGGCGGTGTGCTATTGGGGGGACGGGGCCCGCTCGGCTTACGGCCATACCGACCTGAACACGCCCGATCTCGTCCGATCTCGGAAGCTGGGCAGGTTCTGGCCTGGTTGGTTCCGCCTGGGAATACCAGGTGCAGTAACTGAGGGGCCTTTGTCCGAATACGCTGGCGATGTGGGGGGCGGGGCACTACGTGCCCACCTGGTGGGGTCTTGATGCTGGCATCATGGACTTCTCCGGGCCCCCATTCTAGGGAGTCCAGTCCTTTTGGTGGGTCTGGGTCTTCCTTCGTGCTCCGCTGCTACGGCCTTGCCACGGGGTTGGGTTTGCCCTTGACCCCGTGATTCTGGGGGCAGTAACGAGGTTGTTCCTCCGTTCGTTCCCGGGTGGCATGCGGGTTGTGCGTGTGTGTAGTCGTGGGGTCGAGCCACGGTCTGCTCACCCTGTGCGTTGAGTTGCTTGAGTGCCTCTTCGCACGGTCGGGTCCGTCGCCCTCCCGTGACGTCCCTAATAGGGGGGCTACCCTCCATTAGGGGGGGTCGGGGGGGCTCGGCCCTCCCTGTTCTGATGGTTTTGGGGGGCTGTCAGCGGGGTGTATTTGTCAGCCAAGTGGCTCCGCTTGGCCTCCCTTGTGCAGTAGCGATGCCAAGCTAAGCCACTAACGATACAGAACGTTAGGTTATGACTATAACCAAGTTCTGTTAGTTAGGGGCGATGCTTGGCATCGGACGGCCGCTGCAGCCCTTGTCCTCACCTTGTGGTGAAAGCTTGGGAAGGAGGAGAGCAGGTGACCACACACCTGCTTATGAAGGTAAGCTGATGAGGGGTGTGGTCAGACTAATACTGGTATTAGAGGTACATTTGTGGTTTATTCAGTACGCGTGCACGTACGCGAGATAGTGCAGTAGCGATGCCAAGCATCGCCCCTAACTAACAGAACTTGGTTATAGTCATAACCTAACGTTAACAAAGAGAGGTGGAGTTAATGAGGCGTATGATGTCTGTTGCATTGGAGGCGCAAGATTTTGCAGGTGAAAATCTTTAAAAAATAAATTTATATTGAAATTAAATGTTCCCGTTTGAATCCCGTGCCCATCGAACGAAGCTTCGAAGCTTCGAAGTATTTAAGACAGCCCTAACAGCTTGTACACAAAATATCTAGATTTGTTATTTTGCTTTACAGACATCACACTCTCTCACCACCACAGTTCTCTCCCACTTGCCTGCAGTGTCGTAAAGTAACAGCACACTCATGTTCTGCAGCTGACTGTGTAAACCTGAATACAGACCTGAGACAACCTGCCCATGGCCGTAGCCAGCTATGAGGTCACCGAGGTCCGGACCTCGGTAACTATTTGCGAGTGGGCCGTTTGGTCAACGACCGGCCCATTTGGTACTGACTGACACTGGGCCGGCCCAATAATCACATCTCTTACTAAGCCCCTCCCCCACTAGGCTGGGAACAACGGCCCATTATGCGTGCTGCGGCCCAATCACATCTCTTAATAAGCCCCCCCCCCACTAGGCTGGGAACAGCGGCCCATTATGCTGCGGCCCAATCACATCTCTTAATAAGCCCCCCCCCCCCCTCTCTCACCTGTTTCTCGTGTTAGAAGAACAGATGCGGAAACAGGAAAAATGGAGAAACAGAACATGGAGAAATTGCCGGCGGAAAAAATCTGAAAACTAGAGGTGGATGCTGAGTGACAAATATAATAAAATCACAGACATGTTTGCTGCTTCAACGTCGTCATCCACAATAATACTAGTGCAGCCGGTGCAGCAACAAGTTCAACACAGCCTCAGGTAGCCAGCCAGGCAGAAGGGCCGAGGAGGGACGGTGAGCTGGAGGAACCTGAGGTAGTTTGTGTGTGCCATCTCTGCCATGGTGATGTCGATAATAATATTAATTATAACGTTATTTGGTGAGCATCGCGTTGGCTAAAATAAGCCCAGGTTACTGTCAGTGACCGTCACATCTAAGCTGATCAGCACTACTAACGAGACGCTGCCCCCTAGTGGCCGGCTGTAACAAACAAGCACACCATTGATTTAATTGCCATATAACTCACATACAAAGATCTAACTTACTCCTCTCTGAGCATGAATATAAAACAAACAGGTGATAACTGTGTAAACCTTATGCAATATTCATCATTGATATTTGGATACTTGAAATCTGTATGAACTGAGTAGTTAGTACCAAATTAATGAATGAATGAATGAAGTCAGTATAAAATGGAACAGCTCCATGCATTAATTGAATAAACAACTATTTGCTCATTACCAGTATGGTATTGTTTAAATTGTACAGCTTTTTGCACATCTTTGTCAGGGAATTCCAACAATTCTGGACCTGAATGTACCAGTTCATTGTAATCATCTCTCTCTCTCCTTAATGTCTAGTCAAGCCAGAAATGGACCTCCCTAATTTCTAAACCCTGGCTGGGTGGTGTCCGACCGATTATAGTGGGCCGGTCTGGGCCAAAAAAAAAAATGGACCTCCCTAATTTCTAAACCCTGGCTACGGCCCTGAACCTGCCTGCTTTGATTAGTTAGTTTTACTAACTAAGGGGTGAAGGTTGATGGAGGATGTCATAGATTAGGCTGATCTGAGAGGACATTCGTAAAACTTGGCAGAGGGAGACTCAGTGTGTGGGTTCCTTGTCAGGCATGGTTCCACCTGAGCGGATTAGGGCCCCCAAAATAGTCAGAATTAAATTGAGCTGAGTTGAGTGTGAGCTCAGGACCAGAATCGAGTGACCAATCTTCCTGTTTCGGTTGAAGGTGAAAAAGAAAAATCACTTTGAATGCTAATTAAATAGAGTAACAGAGGTTTGAACACACTGACGTACACGTTTTGTGTACTCACATTTATTTTTACTGGTTGCCAGATGCCTGTTTTTAAGTTCCAGCTGAGAGGTAGGAGCTGGAAAACATAATGGTTCCATAGCCTGAAGTCTTATGTAGTACAGGTCCAAAGTTTATAAAAAGTTAACGAAAAATTAATGTTTTACAAAGGTTTTTGTAATGTGTGTACCAGTAAAAATTCGGCATAATTATTCAAAATGGCCGTCCGCTGCCATTCATTTCGATGCTCTAGTCAAAACAATGGACTTCTTCGTCTTCTTGTGTCACCTTCCCCCACTCCCAGCGCCCGTCTCAGATAGCTTTCGAAGCAGACGCTCCTTGGCTACAATGGTGGTCAATCATTTTCGCGATCAGCGGTGACTGGTCAGTTCAGGACCGCTCACAACCGGATGTGGTCACTTGTCCGAACATCTTGTCAAATGATGCTCGCCGGATGTTTCGTCTTGTAACTCGAGAATGGAATCACGCAATATGTTGAGTGTGGTGATGATCGAAAGGTGGCAAATTCAACTTTCCAACAATGTATTGGTTGTAGGGGTGGACGGTATAAACGGTATACGGTATAAACGGTATGAATTTGCGCTACGGTATGGATTTTCACTATACCTTGTGACCGGTAGACTAGAGCAGCTAGTCACAGCAGTAGCAATGACGTTAACGTTACTTGACGATTCACTCGATGTTTGCAGTGGTCGTTGCATAGTGTTTAATTGTACTGAGTTTTTCTCCACTTGCTAACTATCAGTAGCTAGCCAGCTAGATAACGTTAGACAATGCCTCATGTATTAAACTAAAGTGCATAGTTGACTGGGTCATTTTAAACAGTAACGTTAGCTAGGTAGCTAATGTTAGCTCACGGAACAACGATAGCTAGTTAGCCAACGATAGCCAACAACCTGCGAAAACGAATGCCAAACTGATGATATCAGACGTTGATATCAGGAGCTATCAGTAGCTAGATAACATTAGACAACGCCTCATGCATTAAACTAAAGTGAATAGTTGACTGGGTCATTTTAAACAGTAACATTAGCTAGGTAGCTAACGTTAGCTCATGGAACAATGATAGCTAGTTAGCCAACGATAGTCAACAACTGCGAAAACTAATGCCAAACTGATTATATCAGACGTTGATATCAGGAGATATCAGTAGCTAGATAACATTGGACAACGCCTCATGCATTAAACTAAAGTGAATAGTCGACTGGGCCATTTTGTTTAATGCTTGTTATGTTGAAAGAGGAGCTGCACTCGACTCGACTCTTGCCGGAGCATTTGTTGACATGGGTCTGTGAGGGGGAGGGGGAGGGGGGGGGGAGGGGCAAGGCGTGCAGCAGCAGCAGCCGTGTGTGCCTCAGGCTATGGTTAGACTAGTGTATTCCTGGCGTTTTTTTATACGTTTTTGACGACGTTTCATGTCCTATCTACACAGAAACGCGTTTTTTGGCGTTTTTTTGTGGATACGGCTGAAACGCAAAATTGTGTTTGCGTTTGGAGATACGCAAAAAAACGAGTCGACAAACAGCGTGTAGTCAGCACGCTAGCCGTTGTTGCGAAAACGCCCATGCGCAGTAGATACCATCTGCGTGCCCTTCCGGTGACAGCAGAGTGTGTGTGTGTGTGTGTTTGGGACAGAGCTCCGTGTCCCAAATAGCTTCAGCTACCATGTGTTGTCAAGTTATTGTTATAAGGACCCCAGTCCAAGCTACAACAGTCTGCATTCCCTTAACAATTGTTTGTATTGAGCCGTATTGTATTGTACCCATATGCAATATGTTAAATAAAGTTTACATCCATTCATTCTGCTAGCATTACCGATGGCATGAGCAGCTGGCTAACGTGAGCTATCAGGATTCAGACCCTGTTAGCTCAGAGTTCCTCTTTCAACTTAAGAAGCATTAAACAAAATGGCCCAGTCATCTATTCACCTTTGTTTAATACACACAGCGTTGTCTCTAATGTTATCTAACTACTGATAGCTCGCGATATCATCAGTTTTGATGCTGGCTAAGTAGCGTGAGCTAACGTTAGCTTCTAGCCACAATGCTATATTGTTATAATGGCATACTCCATTGACGTTAGCATGCAGCTAACAATGCTACCGAGCGTTTTTTAGACTAAAACTATCCGCTCTTGGTGGTCACTTGTGTTGATGTTAGTTTTGTTTCATCAACAAATGACAAGCAGAACACACAGTGAATGTATCCGTTTTGTTTATTGCACTTTTATTAGGCTTTGCTGGAAAATTATTGCTGCATTGAGTAAACAAGATGGTGGCGCGGCATAGGCTGCCTTATTGACATTTTCTTTGGTGGAGCTTCCACCAGGAAGTGTATTGGCACATTCGTTCTGATTGGTTGAAATTGCCTTCATGTTTGCCACCTACTGCCACCTACTGCTTTGGCAGTGTACTACATCAGTGTGCTTGGCTGACAAAAACGAAAAAAAAACGAAAGTGTGACTCGAGGCGCATGACATCGCGGCGATACGCGGCGATGCGTATAAGAAAACAATACGAAGATGATACGAAAGGTGTAACCTCAGCCTCAGAGAAGACAGCAAGCTAGAACTCCGCTGATAATTGGATCATGTTTTTCGCACGTGTCATCGATCGGCAAAAATAAAGCATTATCGGAATTCACAGATCTCATATTTATACTGAATATCGGCCGATACCGATCGGGGCATCCCTAGTAATAGCTGCCATACCAGTGTTTTACCCCTTCAGAAGCATTTATAAAGAAATGTTAAGATAAATGAATATACCGTGATATACACCGTTACTGTCTACGCTTCAAATTATACCGTGATATACATTTTAGACCATACCGTCCAGCCCTAATTGGTTGATCGGCCAAAAAGCAGCCGGGAGCCGACAGATGAGAGCAAAGTGCCGCGACGTGTGCACGAGTGCATCCGATGCTTAAGAGGTTAATTGTAATATGCAACGTGAGAAAACTGTCTCGATCTGCAAGCGCATTTGCACTGCAGCTTGCAGCTCTTTTATAATCACTATGTATGTATGTTGAGTGGTTTAAGGTAAGTTATTTCAAACGTTGCGCTGCCTCTATTCTATAAAATAATCCATAATGCAGCGAAGTCTGTGTGACAGACGTGAGAAAATGCTAAAACTACCAACTCGGGGTAATATGGTTCACTGAATCCATTGATCGTATTGATTAAAGGAGAGGGGATAAACTGCCCGATTAAGTTGCTCCATAATGCCTCAAATATTTGCATGACAATGTAAATATCTCGGAGCACACGCACACACATACACACACACACACACACACACACACACACACACACACACACACACACACACACACACACACACACACACACACACACACACACACACACACACACACACACACCAAGCTGCCTGCTGCATCGTTAATAAAAACTATGGAAAGTATATGGAATTTGTTAAACTTATCCTTTGTGTCTGCTGTCATTTATTTATCTATTTATTCACTGTTTGTGTAGTGCTTTTATTCATGTATTGATTGAGGGAGAGGGGCAGAGGTGAGAAACTGCTCGAGTAAGTTGCTCCATTAAGTTGAACGGATAGTGGATAGGACAAAAACAGAATCAGAATTAATATATTCAAAATGTTAAAGGTCCCTATTTTTTACTTTTTGGGCAATTTTACACAATTCCTGTGAGTCTATGGAACACATCTGTAAGGTTTCTTTCAATAACATTCATTGTTTTGTATTTTTAATCAAGTACTTTGGTGGACCCTTGCAAAGTCCAAGCTGTTTTTGGCTGGGCTCCGCCCATACTTGCAATGCGCTTTGAGTGACAGTCACCCACCTGCACTATAGCCTACCTAAGAGATGGTTGATACGCTAGCACAGAGGAAAATCGCAAAACGCAAAAACGCTACAGTAAAATAGTAACGTTAATACACTATTGACTAGGGGTGTAACGATGCATCGATTAATCGAAATGCATCAATTCTAATGTGACGATTCAACTGCATGGATTTGAAAATGTTAGAATCGATTATAATCTAAATTAATCTGGAAATTTTTTTTTATTTTCGTTTTATTATGTTTATATTTTATTTCTTTTTATATATATTTTTTTACCTATAGTCCATTCATGCTGAGTGAATCAGTTCCCACATTTGTGTATTCAAAATGTTTTGGGGAATTAACTGATAGAAAATTAATCGAAAATTAATCGAATCGAATCGAATCGTGGTCAAATGAAGAGATTTCATGATGCATTGAATCGTTGCCTGAATAATCGCAATCGAAATTAATCGTTGTGAGGTCGCATCGTTACACCCCTACTATTGACACATGTGCAGACAGTTGACAGTTGCTGAGTAATGATTTGACAACTTCTGTCCATAATAAATATAACCCTGACAGTGAATCAATGGCCAATGGCTCAGTTTCAACTCCCATATGAAATGCACACACGCATGCACGCACGCACGCACGCACGCACACACACACACACACACACACACACACACACACACACACACACACACACACACACACACACACACACACACACACACACACACACACACACACACACACACAGGAGTACTAATCGACTAATC
The DNA here is from genome assembly GCF_963971535.1 of Notolepis coatsorum. Classification (NCBI taxonomy): domain Eukaryota; kingdom Metazoa; phylum Chordata; class Actinopteri; order Aulopiformes; family Paralepididae; genus Notolepis; species Notolepis coatsorum. Next base: position 27,972,106 of record NC_140180.1, read on the forward strand.
GATTGAAAGGAGCAGTAGTCGACTGCCAACATCTTAGTCGAATGCAAAAAAATATATAAAAAAACAATATTATAATTCATTATTTTATTTTTTTTATAATTTTTTTTATCATTCTTTCCAAAAGAAAAGAGGCATAGAAGCGTGGCTAACGCTAATGGCACGCATACCAGAGGCTAACTGCCTAAGAAAACAGGCACAGAGGCACTGAAAGAGGTTTTCACCCATCTAATGAACTAGACAAATATCAACATGTATCCATCAGTGGACCAATTGCATGCTTTTGCAGAGGACAAGAAGCCTTCCGTCGACTCCTTCAGACATTAAGCACCCCCCACATTTATAAGATAGGGGACCTTTAAGCATTCTATGAGCAAACGAAATTCGTTAGATTGGACATTTGATTAATCATATCAAGCAGAGGACGGAGTAAAAGCAAAGCATTGTTTCTTGTAATATGCAACGTGAGAAAACTGACTTGATCTGTGAGCGCATTCGCGATGCATATTCGAGGGGCTCGCAGCTCTTTTATAATCACAGGATAGTGGATAGCACAAAAACATCATCCGAATTCATATATTTAACATTTTAAGCATTTTATGAGCAAACGAAATTAGTTAGATTGGACATTTGAAAATGGTCTCGGCCTGCAAGCGCATCCGCGCTGCGTTTTCAAGCTGAGAACACAACCATCTGCACCGGTGTCTCCCCTCCCCTTCTTCTAGAGATGAAAAGTAACCCGGTGTGAGCCGAGCGCCTCTACCGGTTGATACCATTACGGCAACCACTGGAAACCACTTAGCGGGATAGACCGCCCTAAGGGCTACATCTGTAGTTGAACTGACTGAAAACTGAAAACTGAAACTCGGGTTGAGGATTCAGGGCAATGAATCCACAGTGCTGTTGTGGTAACCAGGGATGTTGGCTGCACAGAGGATGCGCTGGTGTTGAGCTGAGATTAATGTGAGTCTGTGAAAGACCTGTGTAAATGGTAAATGGCTGCATTTATATATCGCTTTCATCCAAAGCGCTTTACAATTTGTTCCTCACATTCTACCCATTCACTCACACATTCACACACCGATTGCGGGGGCAACGATGCAAGGTGCCAACCTGCTCAATGGGAGCAATTAGGGGTTAAGTGTCTTGCTCAAGGACACTTCGACACGCTGCCTGGGAGGAGCGGGAACCAAACCGGAAACCTCCGGATTACCAGACGACTGCTCTACCTCCCGAGCCCCTGTCGTGTGAGGCCTAGACTCGGGATCAACCTTTGTTTAGGATCTCCACCACTGCATCAGCGTGAACGAGTATGGACGTCCTAGACCATTTACTTGTCCCCAACTAAAGATATAGAAAGAATATAGATGATGGAGGGATGGATGGATGATGGAGGGATGGATGGATGATGAAGGGATGGATGGATGCTTTTGGCATAATTAATATTAGGGAGGAGCAGAAGCCATATTGCTGCGAGCGGCTGAAGGAAGGGATGATGGGATGAAAGGATGTATACAGAGGGAATTTGTGAACCCTGCGAACACAGGGATGAACCATGATTGACACATGGTGGAAAAACATTTGGGGTATTGGGAAGGTATGTGTGTGTGGGGGGGGGGGGGGGTATAGAACCAAAAATAAATGAAAGGGAAGGCTGAAAAGCACCATCTTAGCCAGCGGCGGGGCCCGTTGGGTTACTAGACGGGACTCGTGTTGGCTATGACAGAAGTATAGGGAGGAGCAGAAGAAGCAGTGGCGGCTGGTGAATTCTTCTCCAGGGGGGGCGCTATACCAAACATTTTGCAAACATGTACAGAGTACAACTATCACCATTGCCATCAATCAATATATGATCAGTCAGTCAGTCAAATAGATCTATCCAATAATAATCACATATGTATATCTTGTCATTTTAAACAAGTTACCATTATATTGTCCGTGAGTATGCCCCCCCGCGGCGAAATTAATTAGTTAGTTCCCCCTCACAACAACAGAGCATCGCAACAGAGAGAGTGAGAGAGAGAGAGAGAGAGAGAGAGAGAGAGAGAGAGAGAGAGAGAGAGATCGCGACCGTGACTCACTTGTTTAGTTCAAACGCGGTCCAGCATGGCTTGATAAAGTGTGTACAGTATATGTCCATTGTCCAGACTGTTGATGTCCACTGTCCAGACTGCATCCAGCTAGCCATATAGCTTGTTGTTGTTGTTGTTGTTGTTGTTGTTGTTGTTGTTGTTGTTGTTGTTGTTGTTGTTGACCGAGTATAGCCTTAACACTATGTGGACTGTCCACGTATATATACATGTTTCGATTCCACCCGTTGAGAACCAGAGCCACGAGTTAACTCGTGGCGAGTTGTTATTGTTTTATTCCATATTAATAACGCTATTAACGTCCGCAATCGACTTGCAGGACCTACCCACATATTTGATTTTCGAAACATGCAATACCGGCCAGATCCGCTTAGGGGCGCCATCGCTCCACTGCAGTATCATTGAGGGTGATTGGGAAAAAAATCTTTTTGCTGTCTATGGGCGTTTCATATGAGCCTCGGTTCCAAACAAACACCCTCCATCTTTGATCCCGTTACCGATCGCATATTTCAGCCTGGAATAATGGGATTTATGATTAGCCAATGGACATATCGATCTACCAGATTCCGATGACTAATGACGAAATGCTGCCGGCGATCACATGGCCTGACGGTAGAATACTATTCCCCCAAATTACAGCTGGATTGGACATTGTTTTAAAACCTAACGTGATCGATCAGTGAAAATGGCTACCTGAACGCACACTGTATTGCTAATCAATAATACTAATCGGCGTTCCCCGCCACCCCCATTTCATCCATAGATGCTCTGTAATAGTCCGGATGCTACGCAGTTTGTTTTATTTCATTCGTATATATACAGCAGAAATGGCGTTTGATATAACGTGACTAGCTTTTAGCCTCATATCTAGCTTCCCAGAAAAAAGACGAGACGAAAACCGCGATAAACCTTATATTCACGACGCTATAAAATGACAACCAACTGATGGATTTTTATTTTCTTTAAGCCATTATGAAGGCACGGTTTATGCACTCAAGTGACAATGAGAATGGACAGATAGCAATACTATTGTTATGGTTTGTAACCGACCCCAATCGCACAACACAAGACAGGTATGATGGTTTGCCAAGAAACAGATATTTATTGAGAGACAGGGAAAAAGGGCACTGTCCCTTTAAGGGAGAACACAAATACAGGAATATAACAAGAGGGGAAAAACTAGGTGCCTTTAAGAGGCGGGTAGGAAAGGGGTACACTAAGGGAAGGTTAAAGAACGCTAGGGGAAACATTAAAGGAACGCTAGGGGAAGGTTAAGGAAACAGAGGAACTAGAGACTAGGAGATGTCGGGACAAGGAGAGCTAGGGAACAGGAGAACTGGGGACTAGGAGAACTAGGGACAAGGAACTAGGTGGAACTAGAAGGGGAGAACTTGGGACCAGGAACTAGGTGGAACTAGAAGGGGAGAACTAGGGACAGAGGGGACTGAGGCCCGCGGAGGCGGGCTGGGGAACAGGGAGGAACTGGGGACTGGTGGGAAAACATCTGGGCCGCTCTGCAGAACAGAGGAGAGGGTTAATATTCAAAAGGGAACAAACAGAGCAGATGCAGAACAGTCCAAATAACAAAGTAACAAAGTAATAATATCTTCGTGTGACAAACACACAGGGGGAGATGTAATGTCCATAAATACTATCTAAGTGAGAACAAAAACAGAGTGGGAGATGAAATGTCCAAACTACTAACTAAGTGAGAACTAAAGGAGGCAATACGCTGGGTGAGTGACATCACAATCAAAACTCACCCAGGCGTATGCGTAATGGTACAGGAACAGCAGCGGGACGGGGGCAAGAGGCATTACGCTGGGAGAGTGACATCACAATCAAAACTCACCCAGGCGTATGCGTAATGGTACAGGAAACGCAGCGGGAAGGGGGCAAGGGGCATTACGCTGGGAGAGTGACATCACAATCAAAACTCACCCAGGCGTATGCGTAATGGTACAGGAAACGCAGCGGGAAGGGGGCAAGGGGCATTACGCTGGGAGAGTGACATCACAATCAAAACTCACCCAGGCGTATGCGTAATGGTACAGGAAACGCAGCGGGAAGGGGGCAAGGGGCATTACGCTGGGTGAGTGACATCACAATCAAAACTCACCCAGGCGTATGCGTAATGGTACAGGGACAGCAGCGGGGCGAGGGCATCGCCACCGGGTGGCTGGCTGTCCGAGCCGAGGAACAGAGTGCTGGAACAGTGGCGGTGGCGAGGGTGTCGTCCACCGGGTAGCCGACTGTCGGAGCCGAGGAACAGAGTGCTGGAACAGTGGCGGTGGCGAGGGTGTCGTCCACCGGGTAGCCGCTGTCGGAGCCGAGGAACAGAGTGCTGGAACAGTGGCGGTGGCGAGGGTGTCGTCCACCGGGTAGCCGACTGTCGGAGCCGAGGAACAGAGTGCTGGAACAGTGGCGGGGGCGAGGGTGTCGTCCACCGGGTAGCCGACTGTCGGAGCCGAGGAACAGAGTGCTGGAACAGTGGCGGTGGCGAGGGTGTCGTCCACCGGGTAGCCGCTGTCGGAGCCGAGGAACAGGGTGCTGGAACAGCGGCGGTGGCGAGGATGTCGTCCACCGGGTAGCCGCTGTCGGAGCCGAGGAACAGAGTGGCGCGCCACACCTTGGTGTGCACGTCGGAACCGAGAGACGCATCGGGGTGCGTCTGCGAGGAGGAGTGTGCCAAGCACGAGGATCTTTGGAAGATGCGCGTTGCGCGCTGGAGACTGGAGAGCGTGCCAAGCCCTTGAAGATGCGCGTTGCGCGCTGGGGACTGGAGAGCGTGCCAAGCCCTTGAAGATGCGCGTTGCGCGCTGGAGACTGGAGAGCGTGCCAAGCCCTTGAAGATGCGCGTTGCGCGCTGGTGACTGGAGAGCGTGCCAAGCCCGAGGGTCCGGAAGATGCGCGTTGGTCTAGATGTGCGTCAGGACGAACAGCTGCGCTGGGGTCTGCAGTGGAACGCTGGGGTGCCTCCCGTGGAAGTTACAGGGAGCGCAGAACAGTCTCCTCCACAGGCTACGGCGACAGCAGACGAAGGCTGGAGCAAAACATCTCAAGGCTGGAGAAATCCATATACAGCATTGGTAGACCAGAGGATCTCCCGAAAGAGTCTAGATGTTAGAGAATATGACTCAGCATGAATACAACACGACCCCACGCCGAAACGAGGGGAAGAGCCCTGGTATTTAAAGCCCACAGGGGAACTAATTAGCCTGCCACCACAGGTGCGAGAGGTAATTGATAATAGTCCAGGTGTGGCCACTGAGAGTAAACGAGAGTAAAGAACGAGAGGGTGGGGGCTAGAGAGAGTGAGTGAGAAGGGAATTTCTAACAGTAGGCTTAAAGAAAACAGAGAAAAGGTGGTGAGCAGCGGGCAAAACCTCACAGTACCCCCCCCTCAACGGGAGCCACCCGGCGACCCAAAACAAATACAGACAGAGTGGCAGGGGGCAAAACAAGAGGTACTGGCCAAGCCAGCAGGGGAAGCCACCACAAGAGTGGGGCTAGCAAAAGAAACAGGGTCGCCGAGGGGTAACTAGGGTAGCAGAGGGGCAACTGGGGGAACTGGTCTAGAGGAACTGGTCTAGAGGAACTGGGTCTAGAGAACTAGTCTAGAGGAACTGGTCTAGAGAACTGGTCTAGAGAACTGGTCTAGAGAACTGGTTTAGAGAACTGGTCTAGAGAACTGGTCTAGAGGAACTGGGTCTAGAGAACTGAGGGGCAAGCAGGGTAGCAAAAGGGGTAACCATGGTAGCACCGGGAAAGGGCTAGCAGAGGGAAGGTTAGCTGCCAGGGCACTGATAGCTACAGGGCCTATGCTAGCTGTACTGCTACATCAACATAGAGGCTGCGCAAGCTGCCGGAGCCAGGCTAGCAGAGGGAAAGGGTAGCTGCCAGGGCACTGATAGCTACAGGGCCTATGCTAGCTGTACTGCTACATCAACATAGAGGCTGCGCTAGCTGCCGAGCTAGGCTAGCAGAGGGAAAGGGTAGCTGCCAAGGCACTGATAGCTACAGGGCCTATGCCAGCTGTACTGCTACATTAACATAGAGGCTGCGCTAGCTGCCGGAGCTAGGCTGGCAGACAGGGCTGGACCAGCATGAGAGAACAAGCTAGCTGGAAGGACAGTCCTAGCTGTGTGAGATAAACTGACCTTGCTAGCTGAAAGGGCAGTCCTAGCAGTGGGAATACTGACCTTGCCAGCTGAAAGGGCAGTCCTAGCAGTGGGATAAACTGACCTTGCTAGCTGAAAAGGCAGTCCTAGCAGTGGGAGCAAACTGACCATGCTAGCTGAAGGGGCAGTCCTAGCAGTGGGAGATAAACTGACCTTGCTAGCTGAAAGGGCAGTCCTAGCAGTGGGGAAACTGACCTTGCTAGCTGAAAGGGCAGTCCTAGCAGTGGGAGAAAACTGACCCTGCTAGCTGAAGGGGCAGTCCTAGCAGTGTGAGATGCTACACAAAAAAGAGGAGGCCATGCAGAGGGACCGGGTTAGCTGCTTGGGCCTGGCTAGCTACAGGGCCTATGCCAGCTGCAAGGCTGCATTAACATAGAGGCTGTGCTAACAGCCGGGGCCAAGCTAGCAGACCGGGGCCATGCAGAGGGAACTGGGTTAGCCGCCAGGGCATGGCTAGCTACAGGGGGGTCAAACAGGGCAAAACGGGAAGCAAACAGGGGAGCTAACCGGGGAGACTAACAGGCTAACAAGGGAGCTAAACAGGGCTAACAGGGAAGCTAACAGGGGAGTCAACGGGCTAACAGGGGAGCTAACCGGGGAGACTAACAAGCTAACAGGGGAGCTAACCGGGGAGACTAACAAGCTAACAGGGGAGCTAACAGGGCTAACTAGAGGGAACAAGAAAAAAAAAGGCAAACTCAACATACACCGTCTGTGCTGGCTGGGGTCGTCGATTTGGTGGGGTCGTACTGTTATGGTTTGTAACCGACCCCAATCGCACAACACAAGACAGGTATGATGGTTTGCCAAGAAACAGATATTTATTGAGAGACAGGGAAAAAGGGCACTGTCCCTTTAAGGGAGAACACAAATACAGGAATATAACAAGAGGGGAAAAACTAGGTGCCTTTAAGAGGCGGGTAGGAAAGGGGTACACTAAGGGAAGGTTAAAGAACGCTAGGGGAAACATTAAAGGAACGCTAGGGGAAGGTTAAGGAAACAGAGGAACTAGAGACTAGGAGATGTCGGGACAAGGAGAGCTAGGGAACAGGAGAACTGGGGACTAGGAGAACTAGGGACAAGGAACTAGGTGGAACTAGAAGGGGAGAACTTGGGACCAGGAACTAGGTGGAACTAGAAGGGGAGAACTAGGGACAGAGGGGACTGAGGCCCGCGGAGGCGGGCTGGGGAACAGGGAGGAACTGGGGACTGGTGGGAAAACATCTGGGCCGCTCTGCAGAACAGAGGAGAGGGTTAATATTCAAAAGGGAACAAACAGAGCAGATGCAGAACAGTCCAAATAACAAAGTAACAAAGTAATAATATCTTCGTGTGACAAACACACAGGGGGAGATGTAATGTCCATAAATACTATCTAAGTGAGAACAAAAACAGAGTGGGAGATGAAATGTCCAAACTACTAACTAAGTGAGAACTAAAGGAGGCAATACGCTGGGTGAGTGACATCACAATCAAAACTCACCCAGGCGTATGCGTAATGGTACAGGAACAGCAGCGGGACGGGGGCAAGAGGCATTACGCTGGGAGAGTGACATCACAATCAAAACTCACCCAGGCGTATGCGTAATGGTACAGGAAACGCAGCGGGAAGGGGGCAAGGGGCATTACGCTGGGAGAGTGACATCACAATCAAAACTCACCCAGGCGTATGCGTAATGGTACAGGAAACGCAGCGGGAAGGGGGCAAGGGGCATTACGCTGGGAGAGTGACATCACAATCAAAACTCACCCAGGCGTATGCGTAATGGTACAGGAAACGCAGCGGGAAGGGGGCAAGGGGCATTACGCTGGGTGAGTGACATCACAATCAAAACTCACCCAGGCGTATGCGTAATGGTACAGGGACAGCAGCGGGGCGAGGGCATCGCCACCGGGTGGCTGGCTGTCCGAGCCGAGGAACAGAGTGCTGGAACAGTGGCGGTGGCGAGGGTGTCGTCCACCGGGTAGCCGACTGTCGGAGCCGAGGAACAGAGTGCTGGAACAGTGGCGGTGGCGAGGGTGTCGTCCACCGGGTAGCCGCTGTCGGAGCCGAGGAACAGAGTGCTGGAACAGTGGCGGTGGCGAGGGTGTCGTCCACCGGGTAGCCGACTGTCGGAGCCGAGGAACAGAGTGCTGGAACAGTGGCGGGGGCGAGGGTGTCGTCCACCGGGTAGCCGACTGTCGGAGCCGAGGAACAGAGTGCTGGAACAGTGGCGGTGGCGAGGGTGTCGTCCACCGGGTAGCCGCTGTCGGAGCCGAGGAACAGGGTGCTGGAACAGCGGCGGTGGCGAGGATGTCGTCCACCGGGTAGCCGCTGTCGGAGCCGAGGAACAGAGTGGCGCGCCACACCTTGGTGTGCACGTCGGAACCGAGAGACGCATCGGGGTGCGTCTGCGAGGAGGAGTGTGCCAAGCACGAGGATCTTTGGAAGATGCGCGTTGCGCGCTGGAGACTGGAGAGCGTGCCAAGCCCTTGAAGATGCGCGTTGCGCGCTGGGGACTGGAGAGCGTGCCAAGCCCTTGAAGATGCGCGTTGCGCGCTGGAGACTGGAGAGCGTGCCAAGCCCTTGAAGATGCGCGTTGCGCGCTGGTGACTGGAGAGCGTGCCAAGCCCGAGGGTCCGGAAGATGCGCGTTGGTCTAGATGTGCGTCAGGACGAACAGCTGCGCTGGGGTCTGCAGTGGAACGCTGGGGTGCCTCCCGTGGAAGTTACAGGGAGCGCAGAACAGTCTCCTCCACAGGCTACGGCGACAGCAGACGAAGGCTGGAGCAAAACATCTCAAGGCTGGAGAAATCCATATACAGCATTGGTAGACCAGAGGATCTCCCGAAAGAGTCTAGATGTTAGAGAATATGACTCAGCATGAATACAACACGACCCCACGCCGAAACGAGGGGAAGAGCCCTGGTATTTAAAGCCCACAGGGGAACTAATTAGCCTGCCACCACAGGTGCGAGAGGTAATTGATAATAGTCCAGGTGTGGCCACTGAGAGTAAACGAGAGTAAAGAACGAGAGGGTGGGGGCTAGAGAGAGTGAGTGAGAAGGGAATTTCTAACAGTAGGCTTAAAGAAAACAGAGAAAAGGTGGTGAGCAGCGGGCAAAACCTCACAACTATAAAGTATATATATAGTTGTTAGAAAGCACATCGGTTTGTTGACAAACCCTGGTCGTCCAGAACCATATTACACTGCAAACCGTGGTCGCCAATGTGTTAACCGACCCTTCGAGAAGCTTTGTGGTCCAGGGCTTGAACTTTCCATAAAAGTGTCCATATAAATCTATTTAGTTAGATCCAACACTGTCTGAATGTACAGTATCTTGTGATTATTATCAATTTCCGACAACTACTAGCAGAGCGTATTTCCTAGGCAATAGCATTATCTGCAGAGCCAGAGCCCAACGTCTGGGGATGCGATGTCACGTGCCACTCTCAGCCAATAGAGTGACTACGTTCGGGCACTAGAGCAAGTGCCCTCGGGTATCGTATTTGACAGCGCTATGTTGTACGTACGTTATTTATTTACGTATTTGCATTTTGCCCTGTGAGTTGCGCACTTACGGCAGAGCTGAGCGCCCATGAAAATGGTGTGGAGGGGGCTATAGGCGCTGGGGGATAAATAGGACACGCAAATAATTCTTTCTTCTTCTTCTTATAACCAGGGAGGGCGGCGCTCTAGCGCCCACTATGGACCAACCGCCACTGAGAAGAAGTGAGCAGCTGATGATGGTATGAAAGGATGCGTGTGGAGAGGGATTTTGTGAAGCCTGCGAACACAGGGATGAAAAAAACATGATGCTATATAATATGAGACAAGTCAGAACTGACTTGAACTGACTGCTGTGTCATGTCTGGAGGAGAGCTGGTTCCAAGCGGATCTTCTTCTGAATCTGAAGGGTTGATCTGAAGTTTGGATTCCGTGGAGAGTTGACTTTTCCAAAGTCACAAATGTTGGCGTTTGTACAAGCATTAATGTAATTATGATGATCAAGCATGGAGCAGAGTCTGTTTGGCCCTGAGGAATCAGAGGCAAACAGGGGGCAGTATGAGTTGACCCGATGAGGTGTGGTTGAGGCCCTGCTCCTGAACCTAAGTTAACCCTATATGGCTCCCTGATAATATCAATCATACAATTTTACCCTCCCGCCCCCCCTAACCAGATATTGGTTTGTTGCCTTGGGGCAACAGTGTGCTACGAGGGTACTAAAACACCAAGGGTTTCAACCCCCCTAATGGTGCTAATGTCTGCAAAATGTTGCCCTGAGTATATTAAACAGATAATCTCTTCAGAACACACAGAACAGAATGACACATTGAAAGAATACTAATAAACGTGTCTGACGCATTCCACTAATGTTAGGCCATTTAACATGGAGACAACAGGCGGAAGTTGATTGATTACAGTAGCAGATGTGCTAGTCCTCCTCTGGCGTGGCTAGGGGAGTAGCAGCAGTCACGGTTGTAGTGGAAGGGGCCGTGTGAAATAAGTTGCTTGTCGTTTGTACACATTCTCTTTGTCCGGGACATCACGGCATCCTGCTGCTTTGGCAAACGGGATCGTTGACCTACTCCAGTGAATAGTAGGCGGCCCGCACAGACCCGATGCAGGCCAATGCAAGAGTTGTCTGGCTCTTCTCTTAACACAGAATGAGAGAAGAAGTGGGGACATCATCCTCATGGCAACCATCCTACCCCACTGGAGGATGATGACAGGGTAATATTGTTGTTGCAAGAAGGGCTTTTACCCTCTTAACTGGTGCCGCCAAAAGTGGAATTTTGTTTTTACATGATCAAGACTCAGATATATACATCATCTATGATCATATTCTGACACTCAATAAAGATAAGAACGATTTAAATTATATGGAGAATAGAGAAAAAGCTGACTAAAGACCAATGCATTAGTCAATGAATTAGGGTATACCTGATACCTTCCAAAATGAAATATCCAAATAGTTTAAGTCTAAGTTAGTTAGACTGTGTGTCAAATTTCCAATAGTGTTGGAGCCAGCTGTGTTTGTTGACAGACTCCGTTATAAGCTCAAAAGCCAATCTAAATGATCAAACACAATAAATATAATAACGTTGCTTGTGCACTAGGCCATCTCCATCACTAGGCACGCTCTCTTTTGCACACTCTCTCTCTTTCTCTCTCTCTCTCCATCTCTCACTCACTCACCTTCTTCCAATCAGAGCGTGGACGAGCACTCCCCCGCCCACGCTGATTCACTCTCAAGAACTCCACTACAAGGACTATGTTTATACCATACTTAGATTTCTAGTGTTGTGTGTAAAAGGACAATGTAAGTAAAGGTTATTCTTACTGTGGGAGCTTGCTGGCATTGCACAGCCTGCTCCTACCAGTAAAGTGTCAAAATGTGTCATAGAGCAGAGATTCAGACCTGCAAACATGGACCTAATTCTCGAACGGACTTGTGAGAAAGTTCTTTGTAACTCGATTTACAAACTTTTCTTATTCTCGAATGCATTCTCGAACGGCTTCTTTTCGTAAATTAGTTCGTAGCTATGAACAGGATTTTTTACTAACTCAAAAAGGCAGTCGTATGTCGAACAGACTGGTGTGCGCCCGTGTTTTGAATGGCTTCATTTGGGAGAAGTCCTTGGCGATTGTGTTCACTTCGATTCTATAGACATCCTTGGAATTAAATAATTATAATGATAAAAAATACGACTATATCTGGATGCATTGGTGTGCACCCGAGTTTTTAACAGCTTCATTTGAGAGAAATCCTTGGGAATTGTGTAAAATAAAAAAAATACAAATAAATTAATAAGAACTAAACCCAATCATGCGGCTGGGTGGCGCAGCGGACATTGCGCTCGTCACCAACGCAAGATACACCGGGTTCAACTCCGGCTGTTGGCGTTGCCTCCGGCTTGGGCCAGCTGTCATACTAATTCAATTGGCAAAATTAGCCGGTGGAAGTCGATGGGTGGTAATCTGAACGTTGTGGACAGCGACTCCTACAGGTCGGTTGTGGGACGCCTGCACAGCAGAGACAGGAAATGGTGGGGGTAGTGTGAGCCTCCCACACGTTACACCTCGCCAATGAGAGTCCGCGCTGGCAGGTGAAAATATGTGACAGGCTGCCTCCTTGTGTACCGGAGGGGACACGTGATGCAAGGCTTCTATCCTCCCTACAACCGACCAGTGGGGGGCATATGCGAGCAACGTTCAAGACAGGGGAGGGGAGAATTGGAAACACGAAATTGGGATGGGAGAAAAATAGAAAATAAGGAGAAAAAGTGGATACAAAAACAAGAACTAAACCCAATCACCGCGGATATAGCTACTCTATAGTGGAATAGACTGTATTAATATGCCATATACCATCTTGTTCTCTATGATATTACCTATTGTTGGTTTTATTTATTGGTTGGTTTTATTGCTTAGTGCACACATCGTAAGAGCCAGTCGAGAATTGGCTTAGTGAGGTAGCTGCACTCAGTGCACGCACGCACGCACGCACGCACGCACGCACGCACGCACGCATGCACGCACGCACGCACGCGCACACACACACACACACACACAGACACACACACTCTATCCAAATATCCAGTTTGTTTTTATAGTGTAAAGTTTGGCTACTTGAGACAGAGAGAGAGAGAGAGAGAGAGAGAGAGAGAGAGAGAGAGAGAGATAGAGAGAGAGAGAGAGAGAGAGAGAGACAGACTCTCATTACAGTACACGTGTCGCAAGTAAGCGCACACTGCGTTCCGAGAGAGAACGAGAGAAAGAGACTCTCATTACGCGCGACACAAGTAACTGCGCACTGTGTTCCGAGAGAGAGAGAGCGAGAGAGAGAGAGAGAGAGAGAGAGAGAGAGAGAGAGAGAGAGAGAGAGAGAGAGATACTCTAAAACGATGACGCTGCATGGTCTACCCGCCAAAGTGGCTGGTAAGAGTGACAGAGTTACACGCCACTGCCGAATTCTACCCACATTTGGCGGGTGTTAACTCATTCAGCGCCAGTCACAAGAAAAGTCGGGTTAACTTGCCAACCGTTCAGCGCCAATCACGAGAAAACTCGGGTTTTAATCGTTATTTCTTTTATTAGCTATATCCATATATTTTTCATCCATCCAGCCTGATGTTATCAATGGGAATGGGTCTGAGCTTGCAAAAGGGCAAATACCGCCGTCTACGCCGGTATTGCACTCTATTAGAAATGGTGTAGTTTCTTTTCTGGGCCAATCTGAGCCGTGCGGGGCGGGGTTTAAATACTCCGGCAGGACTAGCGTTTACAAAGTTACATCTGCAATGCTGCCCCCGGGGCAATGTGGGACGGACCTCCACAAGCAGTATTTGGAATTGCGATCAGATAATTGGATTATTTATTTTGCATTACATCAGAGACCAGGTAATGACTCTATATATAAAATCTTGCATTGATCTGATATTTCTTTCTACCGCGATCGAAGCTGTCTGTGTGTGTGTGTGGCTGTTTACCGTTGGGTGCAGGAGATGGGGGGGGGATCGCCGCGCTACGAGGGCCATTTCATGTATGCACGAGGAAGGATAATAATGATAATCTAGCATTGATTTCAGGAAGATTCGATAATCAAGCGAAAAATTACAACGTGTTTAGTGTATTCCACTAAAACGCTATTATCGCGTCTTTTCCTGGGATTACTAAGAATCACCAAAACTATACTCATATTCAAAACGGTATAAATGTACAGATGAAAAAACTGTTTTGTGCATGTTGACTGGAAGCAACTCACTGACAATCGACGGGTGTATTAGACCCATAGCTATAATATAAGATATATTTTAAGCACTCGCAAATCTTGCAGTCTCCCCATTGATTAAAGCGATGGCGTTCTAGCGCCCCCTGGCTCATTAAGTGATGGCGCTGGATGAGTTAATGTCAAGCCCTGGTTATGCTACTTTGTTAGAATCATTAATGTCTCTGTTGGTAACGTTATTGCTTTCTGAATTCTGTTAAAGTAAACCAACTTAAATTAACTTTAAACCAACTTAATTTATTGTCAGGCTATCTAGCTATCCATATATCTAGCCCATTAGCAAATGCAACCCTTATAACTATCAAATCAATGGCTTACGGTAGCAGATTCAGATTACTGTACTAATCCTGTACTTAGGTTGTGCAAACGCGAGACAAATACAGTGACATTGCAGTTCCCACAATAAAATATATAAATATCATAAACTTACTTTAACTTCGAGAAGCCTGGAAGAAAAATTAAAGCCTCTGGTCTCTGGTCCACTCCATCATTACCTGCATCCATACGCCCACGCTCTCTCTCTCTCTGCAGTAATTTAAAGTAATTATAAAGTAATTTAAAGTAATTATAAAAGTAATTATGAAAGTAATTTCAAACAATCTATGAGTGGCACTTGCATCGCATCAAGAGCTTCCCAGGCAGTGTCACAGAGTTCGATTCACGTTTTCCGAACAGTGCTACAGAGGCTCCCAAATTATTATAGATTTTCCAATCAATGGATATTTGGCATTCTTTTTTGCATACAATTTTTTTCTGGGCCTGGCGGGTGTTCTCGTTGGCCTGGCGGCTTGCCTATACAATTACAGGGCAAACATTGAACTTTGGAGTGTTATTAGTGTTATTAGTGATTGAAACTAATCTCTCCAGTACATCACAATTTGGTGACTTCACTTGATGAGCTTCCTAATGAATGCAAAATCATCAGTGTAATTATCTTAATACATTGACTCTTTGTCTCCCTTTATCTTGATTTCCTCATGACGCCTCCTTCCCCTTAATTGATTCTAAGGGGATCTAATCTTCCTGCTGATTGGGGGGGGGGGGGGGGGGGTTTATTGATGGCGCTAGTTTAAACCAGCGACAGATTTGTGGTTTCCTATTGTCTATACTAATTACAGCACCACTTGATGTATTGTCCTGCAGTCCACAGGTATTGAATCCGCGGTCAGGACGAGTGCTCACCGCTTCTCTTTTTTTTGTACTTGACAGGAAAAGACCAATGAGGACGCCCAGATGGTGGTCAGCGGCGATTTTACTGTTGGGGCTCGCCGCGCTCGGCACAGAGGCAAGCCCCGGCGAGGAGGAATTCGGGCCGCCACCCTATCGACCCGTCGTGAGATTCCGACACAAGGTATTGATTTCCTTCCTTATTCCATTAGTCGGATGTAATGAGGGGACTCTGCCCCTTTTGCCTATTATATAGCTAATTACAGTGGAGAGCAATTTGGCAACCCGGTTCTTACGGTTGTTGTTGTTGTTGTTTTTCTGCCCACGAAAAGACACAATGATTTATCACCTCCTCTTCTGCGCCAAGGGGCCGTCGTTCAAAGGCAACATCAAATGAATGTGCACCACAGCTGGGCTTTGAAGGGGGGGGGGGGGGGGGGGTGGATGTCTCCAAAAGTTAGCTGCCTGCCATTTAGCTGAAGGTTTGAAGTTAGAGGCTGAATTAAACGCTTATCGATTCAACAATACCAGCAGAAATTGGAAGGTTTATTCATATTTTTCTCACGGTAGCCAGAGGAACTAACGAGCTACTTCTTCTCCTCGCCACCTCTCTCTCTCGCTCTCCATCTTTCCTGTGATAGCTGCACTGAGAGCCAGACGGCGGCAGTGATTGCGGTATTATGTGTTATGGGGATTAATTAGAGCCACACAGGAATGGGTTATTTTGTCAGAAAGAGACTCGGGTGTTTTGTCAAGAGGTATTTATTTGATTCCTTTACCCCCCCCCCCCCCCCCCACACACACACCCACACACACCCATATAGTAGGCTATTCATTGTAGATCCCTCCCTGTAAATTTAAAGATAAGAAACTTCCCTGCATGTCCCCTATCACCAATCTGTCATCATTAAAAGGAAAGTGACTTTTGTGCTCAGTGACTGTTTCAATTGGCCTATTAGTCAGTGTTGTATGTGAATGAAAGCCAAAGTCAGTGGTAATCATTTTTGCACAGAGAGAGAGAGAGAGAGAGAGAGAGAGAGAGAGAGAGAGAGAGAGAGAGAGAGAGAGAGAGAGAGAGAGAGAGAGAGAGAGAGAGAGAGAGAGAGAGAGAGAGAGAGAGAGAGAGAGAGAGAGAGAGAGAGAATAAAACAGATGGTAGGGACATTTCAAATTTAGCAAGGGGGACGAGATAAGCTCAACGCTGCCACACACAAGGATCACCATGAGTGACCAAGGGAAAAGTTTGGGAAACGTTAATTCAAGGCATGCCTTATTAGTAAATACAGTAGTTGTGCAGCTATGGTAAATAAATAACCAAAATGTAGTGTAAAGTTGAAAATAGCTTGTAGATTTTTAGGTACTTTTTTTTTTTTTTACAATAAAACACTAATGATAAAGATAAGTGCTCAATCCCATTGCCAAAATCCAATCCCATTGAAATCCAATCCCATTGCCAAAATAATATTTAACATGCCTCTAGTCTAAACGACACACTATGGATGTATTACATGGCCCATAATGGCCCCAAACAGCATTGCCAACTTCAACAGAACTATGTCCTGTTGTGCGAGCTCCAGGTATTGACAATGCCGATGCTACACACCACGTGACCCCTAATGGCCACCACAACCCAACATGTAGATAGATAGGCAGTGAGAGCCTGCACATCACCAGGCTTATCAAGTGGGTACCTCTCTTCAATGGTGTTTCATGAAGTTAGGCCCATATCAAATAATAATACATTTAATTTATATAGCACACTTTAAACTCTCTAACTTGATCTCAAGGTGCTTAAATATCACCTCTGGAAGGCTTAAAACAGTTAGGTCCAGCATCCCAGAACCACCCCCTCCATGCTGGCTCTCATTGTCCATGATACCCACATGCAGAACCACCCCCTCCATGCTGGCTCTCATTGTCCATGATACCCACATGCAGAACCACCCCCTCCATGCTGGCTCTCATTGTCCATGATACCCAGATACAGAACCACCCCCCTCCATGCTGGCTCTCATTGTCCATGATACCCACATGTGGAACTTCCTTTTGTTTTCTTATCCTTGTGTCGAAAACAGAACTGATTCCTGATAACAATATCACACATGAAATAGCAACAACAGAGAATAAAATTAATACTCTTATTTTGGCCCCCAGCTAATGTTATTTCTCCTCAACCAAAACCACTGACTTCCTTTCAATGCTTCTTCTGACATCTGCTTTAGCGCCTTTCGCAAACTCTGCCCATGAATCGACAACTCTCCCAATAATGATAAAGTTGATCATGCTATGAACCCTCAGCATCCTACTTCCACTGGACAAACCCTAGCTTTCCATCCATGTTCAGTTATTGCTGCAAAATCGGCAAATCTAAGCTTATTCCTTCCATAAGCCTCCTGCACTGAATCCTCCCAGGACGCCGTCAATTCTATAAAATAAACCACCTGCTGACTCACAGACCATATCACTATGTCAGGCCTCAAGTTAGTACTAACTATATCTTGTGGAACAACACGTTTTCCTCCTAAATCGACCTGCATCTTCTAATCATTCAATCCCTTTAGGTGGCCTGACTCATGCCTGCCTAAAAACCTACCTCCTCTACATTTCTCTCCCTCACAGACAAATTGAATGGCTGCACTTTCTACCCGATTACATTCTAAATTCACCTGTACTCTTCTGCTTAAAATTCTTGCCACCAAGCTTTTCAACGCCTGGTTATCTCACTGTAGCAATGTGGGTGCTACTACCCCCTGGGTTCAGACCAACACAATCCTCTCAGAGACAGACTTGAAACCATTTGGTCTGTACACAGTACTCCCACATGCACACTGATGCAAACAGTCCGCGTGTACTGGCTAGCCGACAGCATCATCCAGTCAGACAAAATATACAAATGCACACAACTGAGAAGCACAGGGTGACAGTTACCATCTTCCTGGACTTTTACTTTTAAAACAACATAGTTCAATATTACACTTACTGTACCACTTACTGTAGACTTCTGTATATGTTTACTGTATATTCTATACTAGAATGTATATACATAACATACGAAATGTGAATCCCGGTACCGTACTTTATTATTATTATCTAATTCTCAAGGCTTATTTTATTCTTTATTCTTTATTTGTTATTCTTATTTGTGACTTTGTTCTGTCTACCTAAATGTTTACTGTGAGCGGTTTGTAGTGCCAAATTTCCCTCGGGATGATTAAAGTATTTCTATTCTATTCTATTCTTATTCAGCTCGCCACGCTCCTCTGCTCGCGCTCTGTTCCGTGGTTCATGTGCGAGTCTCCGGTCCCCGTCTCACTGTAAAACAGGAGAGACACAGACGAGCTGCACCTGTGCCAATTAACTCACCCCTGCCGCTGCTACATGCTACTCGTCCACGTAATCAATGATTACAGAAATATGTCAATTTGCATAATGTGCGTTGGCGAGTCACAATGACAACGGTTCACACTATCTGCGGGCTATTATTATTGTGGTGCTTCACTAACCGCACAGCGGCGTATGATTGAGAAGAGGAAAATTGTGCCCAGCTTTCATCCCTGAATGGATTCAGCTTGATGAGATATTGCCGAAAGGTTTAGGATTCGTATTGCATTAAGCCAGGGGTGGCCAACCAGTCAGAGACTAAGAGCCACAGAAATTACTGTGGTACCACAAAGAGCCACACCATATACCAGCGTTTCTCAACCGTTTTTTCAGTCACGGCACCCTTCATGTGTTTATACTGTAGGTCCCACCCTCTGGCCTCTGAAGTTGCTAATGTCTTTTTTATTTGGGCCTCACAGGGTTAAAAGTACCATGTGAGACCCACGGTTGCAAAAAAAATAATCACTTTAAGCCATTTAAAAAAAAAGTCTGTAAATGTTTATTTAAAATGTTTTAAGCACATGTACATAGTCAATGGGTCCTGTTGTTCAGCCTCACAATGCTATTGGATAGTAAATGTGTTTATAGGTCCCACCGTCTGGCCTCTGAAGTTGCTAATGTCTTTTTTATTTAGGCCTCACAGGGTTAACCTCTTAACCTCTTAACACTTTCAGCGCAAGCCGTTTCATCCATCCTTGTAGTCAATGGGCCACGCTTTAAAAGATAGGGATTTTCACTGTGCGTCACAATGTTTGCAGGGCTATATCTATATTCTATATTATAGCTATGGAGACAATACTATGGCTCATTTCACTATCTATCGTCCAACATGTAAAAACGAGTTAATTCTTTCATGTATACGTTCGCGTGTTATCCCGTGGTGAATATTGTATAGTTTCAGAGTGATCATGGCTAATTCCTGGAAGCTGCATTATGGAGCGCTATGTGAATTTTGCTAAAGGCGTTCACGTTTCTCGCCTGGACACGCTACTGTTTTCAAATCAAAGGTATATAATAGGTATTATGTTTCATCATGAATGCATCAAAGGGGGGGGGGTTGTTTTTTGATGCTCTGATCGCCAGTAACGGCATTCGTTTTGAATACTACATACGTTGATCGGCTGGATCGATGTGAAATCATTTTAGGATCAAGGTGGAATTGACGTCAGCTAGTCCTTACCATTGATCAGGGTTATTCCAAAGAGAATATTCCAATTGTCTGATCGCGATTTCCAGTATTGATGTCCATCGGGTCCCTGACATGAAGTGGCACAAGATATGCCTCAAGTGTGCTGAACGCGTTTCAAAGTGCTTGCATGAAGCGATTCACTTGGCTTGGTCTAAATTCTACGCCCGGATGATGTGATACACAGTCTGGAACAGGGTTTCAAAGGGTAGGCAATACTGCCACCTAGCAGGATATGGCCGGTATTGCACTCTCGTGGTCTCAGTATGGCTTTCAACTGTAACATAGAGGTCCGTGAGACTGTATAGGATATTATAATCGAATAAAAGAAAAAACTATGAAAACCCGAGATCTCCCGGGTTTTCGGGGGTTCTGGCGTTCAATCGCTGGCGAGATAACTCAAGAAATCTCGGGTCTGGCACAGAAAGTGTTAAGCCCGGAGTCCTATTTTCTAAATATATTTTCTAAAATACATACCTAAGTAAATGGAAGATTGCTCCACTTCTACAAAGGTCCATTTGCATGTTCTTGGTATCTAGGGACATCTATGGACCTCAGTGAATGTATTCCCACTGTCAGAAATATTGTGTCTATTACTAGGCTTGCTTAAATTGTGATGAAACAAAGGAGAATATGAATTATGATTTTTCTTTCCATCTTTGACAGTAAATAACACCATGCAAAAAATTACCAGACATAAGAAACTGCCACTGAGCTCATTCAGTACCTCCTTGAGATCACGTGTACAAAAAAATCTAAGGAAATGAATAAAGGGAAGATGATTAAACAGAAGGTTTTGTAGATACAGTACTGAATCCTGCCATCCGGACCCATGCAATTTGAAATATTATTATAGAATATAGAATATGAATCCTTATTATAGCCAACTTGCACACTATGGATCGTTCAATTTGGATTAAAATCTCTCAGCCACCTACAGTACTACAACCACCCAGCACCAGAGCCCTTCTCTAGCCAACCACCTACTACAACCACCCAGCACCAGATCCCTTCTCTAGCCAACCACCTACTACAACCACCCAGCACCAGAGCCCTTCACTAGCCAACCACATACTACAACCACCCAGCACCAGAGCCCTTCTCTAGTCAGCTACCTACTACAGCCACCCAGCACCAGAGCCCTCTTCTCTAGTCAGCCACCTACTAGATGCACCCAGCACCAGAGCCCTCTTCTCTAGTCAGCCACCTACTACAGCCACCCAGCACCAGAGCCCTCTTCTCTAGCCAACCACCTACTACTACAGCCACCCAGCACCAGAGCCCTTCTCTAGTCAGCCACCTACTACAGCTACCCAGCACCAGAGCCCTCTTCTCTAGTCAGCCACCTACTACAACCACCCAGCACCAGAGCCCTCTTCTCTAGTCAGCCACCTACTACAACCACCCAGCACCAGAGCCCTCTTCTCTAGTCAGCCACCTACTAGATGCACCCAGCACCAGAGCCCTTCTCTAGGCAGCGGTCCCTCACTAGTACAAAGTCAATGTAACTCAACCACAGCAGAATGGTCTCTCTCTCTCTCATCTTGCTCTCGCGCTCTCATTGGCTGGAACTCATTGCCTATCCCAGAAAGGGTCCAGATATTTTGCCTGCTTGATGTCTGTCGGGCGTTTGCGAGTCCCTTGGGTCGTATCTTGAATGACTCACACATAGCAATCGAGCGTCGATGTGCACACGCAGAGCGAACACCGTTTTGCCTCTAATCTGGACCTTTTCGGCAGTGAGTGGAAAATCAGGGCTATAATAATGTAGTCGGAACATGGCGTAAAGGGTAATTCCTTTTATTTCTTCCAGACAAGTTTTCCGTTCCTGCCTCTACATGTCTCTGCATGTAATGTAAAAACACCAAATAGAATAGCTAAATGCTCCCTAAGAGCTATGACTTTTCCACATTAGATTTCAATATTGTTTTAAATCACAAAATATAACTCCTTACTTGACTCATTATTTGATGTTGAATACAGTTTGCGTGCCAGCCATTTAACATTGGAAACCCCGTTGAATGCCAGCACCCACTTCAATGATAGCGTTGTGAATGCATATTCTCTCTCCTAAATTATGGCTGTGTCTAATCTGCCTGTCGTTTATCAATGACTTGTTTGCAGTCAACATTGTTGAAACGGATTTTTTTTTATCGGTTCATTTTCGTTTGATAGCATTTTGAAAAGCCCTCGTTTTCAAGGGAAATATATAGATTCCATGATAAACGGCATTTACTGGAATATTCGAGCATACACAAAAAACGTTGTAATTTTTCGGCCTATTTATGAATCGTTTTCAAATAAACGCTAGATTATCGATAGTATATGTGTACTTATGCACGCTATAGAGGCGGGCTGAAAATCGATTCTCTCATTTCCTCATCAGGAATCACCGCGCACACACACACACACACGCATAGGGCAAAAGTTTATATCTTATATCAAAAGCTTATAAAAAGCGTCCGTGGCATCCAATGTGTTGATTTCAGGGCAGTACATCAGTATTCTTGTAGTAAAAAATTTAAATATATAATAAACCAAATTATGTTACAGAAACAGCAAACCTCAGCAATAAATTAAGAGAAAAAGAGATGCCCCAACAACTCAGGGGTTCATGCTATGCTGTACTTTTTTGTGGGCATTTGGTTTTGAATTAACAATAGCTATTTTGTCAAATGCAAAAAGAGAGCGGAAGCGATTGAGTCGGAGAGAACGAGGGAAGATGGAAATATTCTCTCTGTTTTTAATATAAACTCTGTTTGCCTCCGTTCATGTCTTCTCAATCTCTCATCAAATATGAATTAAGATCTAGCAATTGCATACCCTATTTCTTGCCTAAAATGTTGTCGGAAACATATTAGAGTGAACCGTTTAGGTGATTGGATCAGCGTTTCCGTTAGCCGGTAATTACCGGTATTTGTCCGGCAAAATCTCTTGAAGTCCGACATATTTAATTTCTCCGGTCTTAATGTCCGGTGAAAATAATTCCCTGAGTCTAAGCACAATTTGATTATTTGAATTGTATTAAAATAGGCTAAAATTAAATAGCCTATGCGATGAACGAAACGATCATTACATTTGTTTCCTCGTTGCTTCTAATAATGACAACGACGTTGTCAGCGAGAGCTTTAAAAACGTAGGTCTCGGTTCGCTTCAGCGGACCAAACGCGAACCAAATATAGGAAGTGATTATTATTACCACTGCTCGCAGCACTCACTGCAAAACAAGCACACTGCATCTAATCTCTCTATCTATCTATCTATCTATCTCTCTATCTATCTATCTATCTCTCTATCTATCTATCTATCTATCTATCTATCTATGTCTGTGCATCTTGGGAAGAAGGAAGAAAAAACGCGGCTTATTATTATTACCGAGGCGCGCGGCTTATTATATTATTAATAAAACAGCTACTTGTGGGCACTCATAAAAACACCGTGGTCTACAAGTTGTTTAGCGAGAGGATGGTGGTAATAATGTGCTTCAATAGAACAATGGATCAATGCCATGTCAAAACTCGGCTCCGCTGATCTGGGCTCCGCAGTACACACACAGACACACACACACGCGCGCGCGCACACACAGGATCGCAGCCACACACACATTTCCACTGTCCAATAGACAAGCGCCCTTTTCGACCGCGTGACATTGAGGTGGAGAGAGTAGTCACGCAAACCACGATAATGTTGCCGTGTCTCTGCTTTCTCAGTTCTTCGCTTGATATAATTAATACAAATGTCCAATATAACGGAATTCGTTAGCTCATAAAAATGTGATTATAACAGACTGCTGTTTATTGTCGGACCGACTGCCACATACGCGGTCTATTTTATTTCAAGTCAGCAGCAGCACGGAGACGGAGTATCGAGGGACTTATTTTATTTGGAATATATTAATGACTGTATACGCAAAAGTAGCCTAGTTTTAAGTAATAATATTATAAATCTACATGCCTTGAGGATGACATTCTTTATATAGCCTGCCTATCTCAATTGTTTTAAAGCTCAATAAACTATGACCGGAATTAATCTCATTTGTCCGGTAGTTGAAATCTTGCAGGTCACGGAGACCGGCAACAATTTTTTCTAACGGAAACCCTGGATTGGATTCTCTCAGTCCCAATGTTATGCTCATTCTCCGGACACGGTTGGGCGTGTAGTGAGAAAGCAATGTGTGGACATTGGAAATCACTTTACCTATATACAACACTGCATGATGCAATGTTGTTGTAACTAAGAGATTCGCTGAAAAAAAACTGTGCATAGATCTAGCCAACTTCTTTTAATATGAGTTTCAAAGCCTTTACGTGTTGATAAAGACGAGTGCCAAAATGGCAAATAGCAAACTTTAGATACTTAACCTACAAACATGAAACTGTTCTGACAGCACAATATTGATGTAATGAGATTTGTCGAAAAAAAGTAATTGTTTTATGTAATAATTGTTGTTGTGCATAGATCACTAGATACATTTCCTAATATGAGTTCAACTAAACATTTCCACAATACGAGGTTTACTGTAAAGTGTTGCCACAGACCTTGTCATGATGAACATTGGACAACATTTTGTGACAACCTCCATCGACAAATCGACGGTCTGCAGTATCGAACTGCAGTACGGATAGCAGGATAGTACTACCTGCCCCAGAGCAGTGCCTAAATTACCACTGGTAGGTGCTGTTCTGTACAGGTCAGTTGGAAAAGGCAAAACAAAGTGGGAGCACGGATGCCAGCACGGGACGGCAAGGTGGTGGAAATTAGTGGCCATTAGAGAACCCATTACGCTTGGGTTATTCCTGCAATTTAACATTTACATTTTGTCATTTAGCTGATGCTTTTATCCAAAGCGACTTACAAGTTTTGTACAACAAGACAGCAGGAAGGGTACAACTCTATCAGCTGAGTAACAATGTTCATCAGTGTGTTGAGTGCTATAGTGTGGGTTAGTATATTAGGACAAGTGCATGACAGTAAGGTTAGTAGGGTTAGAGTTTTTTATTTTTATTTTTATTTTAATCTTTTTTTTCATGAATGAATATGCCTTAATTTGAGAAGGTTTAGTTCCTCCAGTGGCGGTCAAGACATCAAGGACCACAGTGTAAATAAGAGACTTTATTGTGCTATCCTAGACAGTTTTAAGCTGTGGTGTAATCATCTGATTGCCTGATTAATTGTCAGATAAACTAAACTAACCTAAAGCTAAAGTCACCACACTGCTATTTCACATCCAAAATGCTAGATGGCAGATCACCCTTCTGTGGTATAGAATATTACTTCTAGCATGTGCAGAGGAAGAAGAAGATGAAATCCTCCTGCAGTGAAGTCACCAGAAGCTCAACGTGTCCTATTCTTCGATTCCTTATCACAGGTCGGTAAACATGCCTTAAATTGGGTGTACATGCTAGATTTTAAGAGTTGAACATGTGGTTCATTAGATCGGTCAAAGAAACGATTTGTTAGAGAACCTTATGTACTGTAAATAGAGATGGGCTGTATGCCAACTTGCTAATGCTAACAAACTTGTGTAGTGTGAGTTGTGGGGTCAGATGGGGAAAAATAAGAAAGATCCATGTGAAAATCTGTACTCTCAGTTTAGAAATCAGTACTCTCAGTTTAGAAACCGTGCCCTTGGATCTATAATAAACCATGTCCTCAGATTATGAATCCATACCCATGGATTTGTGAACCGTGCCCTTGGATCATGAAGCCATGCCCATGCAAATCCGAAGGCACAGTTTACAAAATCCGTGGGCACAGATTTCTAAACCGTGAGTACACATTCTGTACAGTTTCTATATTTGTAAGTGAATTATTTTCTATCTGAAAATTGTATTTCACACTAATCATATGTATTTTGTCACGTCAGACACAATCATCAGAAGCAGATGGGAATGCAGTGCAGGAGCCGAAGGCCAGAGGAGTCATGGAATTCTTGCTCACGCAGCTCAGCGGTCTGTCCCGGACCATGCTGCAGTCCTCAGTGACTGTGGCCGAGGTCCATGACTGCCTGTCCTCCACTCAAGGTATAGGCCAATGCTCAGTGTTGACAGAGTCACCTGGGGAGCAACAATAATGGGTTCATGACGACAAGGTCCTTCTTTAGCCTTTAATCGGCGTGGTTTATTTCACATTGTATATGCACCATGAGACCTTCTCTCTCTGTGAGAGGTAGATGAGGAAGAGATCGAGGGGGAGGGAACAATCCCTTATATACCCTCTTACCTGACGTCAGCTACAATAGCTACGTCTCCTTGCGCCTACAGCGCCCTCTTGTGGAAACAGTTAAGCAATTACATACTATCATATTAACACATAAACTCAACACTCAGGTACAAATACCAAAGAGATTGTATTACTCATGAAGTAATGAGTCACGGATTGGATAATTTTTCAGATCAGATTTTTTTTTTTAAATCTATCAAATTAGCTGAAAGCATAAGGAACACACACACACACACTTATTTATTATCAATTAGGCCATTTGTTAATTACAGGGAGCTTTCATAAGGGGGCATGTCTGAAGAACTCAGGTGTAATGAAGGAGTTGTGGGCAGTCTGGTAACTGCGGAGGGAGGTGCAATGAACCTGGTGCATCCCTCTGTGTAGACCTAGTAGTGTAGCCTATAGTGGACGTGTTGGACAATTCTGCTTTGTGTCTGTTCACATTTGGAAATTAATATGAAAGGAAATATTACCGCCATAACTCGATGTTATGCATATTTTGCAATTATTCCGCAGTTCACAAGCGTTAGTGATCTGTTCTGCATGTTTTTCCATTGGGTTTATCTCTTTTTCTGGAGGGGAAACCCTTGCGAGCATGGGGGGAGAACATGCAAACTCCACACAGAAAGGCCACGGGAGATACCCCACCTGGGTACTTGGCAACCCGGGCGGGCAACCTGGTCCCCAAGCGGGAATCGAACGCAGGACCTGCTGTGTGGCGACAGTGTTAACCACCACACCACTGTGCCGCAGTAATCACTGGTATCGGTATAATATTATATCATATTATCTGCATATTATGTATAAAGTCCTACTCAGTAAATTACCACTTTATATCTCATTTATGCTGCTCTGGAACACTGAGCTTAACATGCTCCAGTGATTGTCTAGTTCTTCAGGTACGCCATACTAGAACTAATCTTGGAAGGATTGTTTTTTGTATTGACGCAGTATAATCATGGAATCGCTTACAATGTGACCTAAAACTGAGTAGCCTACTCTTGTCTCTTTTGGACGTTTTAAATGCTTAATCAATAACCGTCCTACAGTACGTCCACTTGTAATTGCTTTCTTTCTTGATTCATTGGATATTTTAAATGGATTGGATGTGTTTTGTAACCTCAAATACATTGTACAGTCTGCACCATTGAAAATGAGGGTCTCCCTCAACTAGGGCTGTCAAAGTAACGTTAGCCTATTCCTTAAAAAAAACAAAAAAACACACATAGGTTCATACCATTTGAATATTTATTGATATTATGCATTATGTCAACAAAATAAATTACCTTTAAGATGAACATACCTACACCTGCATACATAATAAATGTATTCTCTCTCTTGAGAGATTGAGAATGTGCTGTCTCTCAGAGCGAGATCAAATTAATGAAGGTTTACGGTATATAGAACAGACATTCATACACAGGAACACGCCTCTGAGCAAGGTGTGATAAAAATGGAACAATATCTTTTCCTTGACATGAAACGGGAAATAGTAATCAAACCATCCGGGACCTGCATGCAGAGGTCGCACTACACTTTCTAATTTTCCATCATGGTGAAGGACAGGGTCATAAAAATCCGGTCGCTATTAATTATTACCTGTCATATTAATCTTAATTTTTTAATGAGATATAGCCTATTTAATAGCATTTAATTTTCAAAACCAAACGACCACATTTTATCCAGAATAACGCTAATATAGACAGAAGAACAAACTTGGATTCATTAGCCATTTCTTTTTAATTACATGAACACATGGTTAGGCTGCGGCTGTACATTGATCTGTCACTGAACAGATAGAAATTTGATGGAAGGTATTACTGTCCGTTTTTTTATTAGAAACTAATGTAATCATGCCTTTGCAGAAACAGCAGCTTTGCGGATGGTAACGTATCCGTCACTTCCAAGATTTCACCCTCAAAACAGACACAAATCTGGCAGAGACGGACACAGCGTCAACCCTGTCCACCAAACCGATGCTCCTTATTGAAAATGTATTAAAACCAGATGCAGACAGACACAACGGATCAATGCAATGTGAGCTGCATGGGAAGTATGAGTAAAATAATCGGTCACAGGCAGGTGACTTCAATAACATTGAATGGTGATCCATTTTGTGAATAAATTCGTTCTCTAATGTAACAATATCTCTGTTGGCAGATGGACTCCTTTGGACGATCTCATGTTAATACTGTTACCGTATCAGTAAATTACCACTTTATATCTCATCTATGCTGCTCTGGAACACTGAGCTTAACATGAGTAGCCTACTCTTGTCTCTTTTGGACGTTTTAGATGCTTAATCAATAACCGTCCTACGTCCACTTGTAATTGCTTTCTTTCTTGATTCATTGGATGCTTTAAATGGAGTGTATGTGTTTTGTAACCTCAAATGCATTGTACACTCTGCACCATTGAAAATGGTACTCACTGGACCGTATCAGGGAGTCATGGGGTAAGGATATGGGATTTGAAATCCCTGAGGATTCTTGGCAATTGGCAATTAAAAGAATACATTCATCATCTGTCTGCATCAGACATGGATTACTCCAATTCAAGGTATTTCATAGACTACACCTCTCTAAGAGCAGACTTGCCGAGATCTACCCGGATGTGGATCCGACCTGCCCCAGGTGCCATCAGGCTCCAGCCACTCTCTGCCATATGTTCTGGTCATGCCCATCACTATCCCGATTCTGGCTTTCTCTTTTTAAAACCTTTTCCTTCATGTGTGACAGGGAGATCAGCCCTAACCACTTGGTTGCAGTTTTTGGAGTGCTCCCTGGCGAAATTAGGGTATCTGTCGCTCAATCAGATGCTGTGGCCTTCTCCCCTTTGTTGGCTAGACGCCTTATCTTGCTTAACTGGTAGTCAGCCATTCCTCCATCACATCGACGCTGAGTCGAAGATGTGATGGCACACCTAAAACTTGAGAGACTTAAATACTCCACCAGGGGCTCTACCCAGAAATTCTTCCAAGTTTGGCAGCCAATTTTGGATTATTTTAATCAATTTTCGGCTGAGGATGCTTAGGCATAAGACAGTGATTTATTAGATAGGCCATTTCTATATGGCAAGTGACAACCTGTATAAGAACAATGCAATTTTCTTTTATTATTATTATTATTATTATTTTAATTTTTCTCTTTTTGTCTACTTTATTTTTCATTTATTTTAGGTATTGTGCGGTTATATGTAGTCATGTATTGTATGTATGTTTGTACGTATGTATATAATGTTGTTGAACCTTTAAAAAAACAATAAAAACAATTTAAATAATAATAATGTTAATACTGTTAAAAGAACACGCCAACATTTTGGGAAATTAGCTTATTGTCTTCTCCAGAGAGAGACAAGAAGATAGATACCAGTTTAACACAATAAATGGAAGTAGACAGTGCCAGTTAGCTTTCGGAAGAGGTGTTAGTTGGACAATGCCTAGGCTAACCGGCACTGTCCGCTTCAATTCATTGTGCTAAGCTAGGCTAACATGCAGCCAGATAGCTTTCTACTGAGAGGAAACTGGTATCTATCTTCTTAGATAAGCTAAGCTTATTTCCCAAAATGTTGGCGTGTTCCTTTAACGCTACATGTAGCTCGTCCTGTGTGCTTCATACTTGTTGCCTCGTTGAAAGATCGCTTTGTTTGTTGTTTTTTTAACTGGTACTGCTGCCTCAACGTTTCCATGTGTCCCTCTTCATTGTTAACGTTAGTCGTGGGGGAATTTCATATAAAGGAACGTCTGTTTACTGTAGTCTACCGCAACCATTTAATTATATAAAACTGGACCGCAAAACAAGGCTTTGTGATTGTTGTTGAACTAGTGAATGTGTGTCTTGCGTGTCACCAGAAGGTGATTTCACTGCCAGAGCATGCTCTCTCCCTCTCTCGTACCAGGACAGGTCAGTAGTCTACTATGCATTCACTCACCACAGTCAATGTAAGATTTCTATTTATATCGTTTCCTCACTTACTCTGTGAGGCGGGGCATGCTCTGCCGGATGCGACCCGCTTTTGGGACAGTGGCAGGTGGGGAGGTTGATTGGGGCGGTACACCTGTCAAACGGTACCGCGGTGTTCCAGGCGAGCTCAGGGAGGATAGAAGCCTCCCGTGGAGCAGAAGGGCAAACGCTCGCTTGGTCTTGATTTTCAGTATGAATCTGTCAAAGATGGAAAATATTCAGTTAACGTGACCCCTGCCTGCTTAATTTCTCTATTCATTATTCAATATCTAGAAGTTTTATCCTGAGGGATGATTTACAATAAAGTGATATTCAAAACACGGAAAAGTAGGCCTAACTTACATTCTTGATGCTAGAACTCCTGAAATGCTAGCTGTATAATGTAATGTACAGTCTCACATATATAGCCAGTCAGCCACTGTATGCCTCTACTGCGCTATAAAGCTATTTTGGTCATTGCGGGTGTCCATACATGTTGCGCATGTGCAATAAAGTTCTCTCCCTGCCCCGCCAAGTACGTGTGTGGACGTGTGTCTTTGCTCCTGCAGTCCAACTCGACAAAAGTACATTAACATACCTAATAAGTATAGCTAGACATCTGTGCAACACTAGCATTAGCATAACAAAGAAGGCAGGCCAGCTGTAGTTTAAATAGCTTGCATACAACTTTGTCTCAAGGTTCCACAAGTTCTAGTGACCAAAATTGGAAGGGATTTTTTGTTGCAAATCACTCTCTTCACGCTCTTGGGAGCTTGTGCAAAATCACCCATAGTTTCCACGTCGCAAATCCGCCCCTCGATTCATTTCGCCATGGGGGGGCATAATCCCACGAGACAATGCATTGGGAACTTGTTTCGCATGATGAGACATACCCCGGTGAATATTATTGTGCGGATCGGAATACGTGTGCGCGAGTGGGAGGTTGCGCAAAATCACCCATATGTTTCCACGTCGCAAATCCGCCCCTCAATTAATTTTGCCGCGAGGGGACATAATCCCATGGGACAATGCATTGGGAACTTGTTTTGCATGATGACATACCCCTGTGAATATTATTGCGCGGATCGGAATACGGGCGCGCGTGTGGGAGCTTGCGCAAAATCACACCAGATTACAATACACTGGTGAACAGCATGCAATACAACATGGGGGTAGATTTCTATCAAAAATAAACAAACGCAAAAGTAGAATCCACAATTGTAAAAACGATCCACATACACACACCTCTCAATTTGCGTTTCGGAAATCATAAGGACACCCTTGATCTGCTTAGATTTACGTACGGAATTCTAAGGACACGCTTGATCTGCTTGGATTTACGTACGGAATTCTAAGGACACGCTTGATCTGCTTGGAGTTACGTACGGAATTCTAAGGACACGCTTGATCTATTTGGAGTTACGTACGGAATTTAGAGACAAATATTTAGCTGTTTTTCCTCGTGTGGATTTGTGTCGTGAAGCTTCTTCTTCTTCGGCGCTACAGAACACGGCCCGATGTGTGTTCGGCTCATGAGCGCTACAAGTGGCCAAAATTGCACATTATCTTTAGCCCTAAGCATCAACATTCCATTATGAAAATTTATGCTCAAAGTAAATATATATAGTACCATTTTGAAGATAACAATTAGGGCTTTCAAATGATATAAAATATCTGTATGATTATCATTATTATTATTATTATTCATATATTTCATATTTGATACAGAAATTATTACAGTCCGGCCACCACATTTTAACAAACAACTGCATTTTCAACCACTTTACTGACAAGCTAGCAGGAAACTTAGAGGATATGGGATATAGAATATAGAATATAGAACAGCTGACAGATTAGAAATAGCATCTATTGTTCAAAGGTTATGATAATTATAGTGATAGTAATAAAACGGGTTTATGATGAATATCTGACGCTGGCCACTACAGACTGGTAGAATGACTGCAGCAGTCTATTGCAAACATTGAAGGACATGAGTCCTCAGGAAGAACAGCGTGCTCTG
The DNA here is from genome assembly GCF_963971535.1 of Notolepis coatsorum. NCBI lineage: Eukaryota > Metazoa > Chordata > Actinopteri > Aulopiformes > Paralepididae > Notolepis > Notolepis coatsorum. Next base: position 28,004,063 of record NC_140180.1, read on the forward strand.
TCCCTTCCTGTAGAGGGCCTCTGTGTTGTCCGACCAGTCCAGTTTATTGTTCAGGTGTACCCCAAGGAACTTATATGACTCCACCACCTCCACCTCCTCCCCTCGGATGGTGATGGGAATCGGGGGGGGGGGGGGGGGGGGGGGGGGGGGCTCTTCTTGGGGTGGTTGCTGTCACTCCACCCACAAAGCTCTCCACCATATATCCCATACCCTCTAAGTTTCCTGCTAGCTTGTCAGTAAAGTGGTTGAAAATGCAGTTGTCTGTTGAAATGTGGTGGCCGGACAAGATTTTTGTAATAATTTCTGTATCAAATATGAAAGATATGAATAATAATAATCATGATAATCATACAGATATTTTATATCATTTGAAAGCCCTAGTTGTTATCTTCAAAATGGTACTATATATATTTACTTTGAGCATACATTTTCATAATGGAATGTTGATGATAAAGATTTTGGCCACTTGTAGCGCTCATGAGCCGAACAAACATTGGGCCGTGTTCGGTAGCGCCGAAGAAGAAGAAGCTTCACACACGAATCCACACGAGGAAAAACAGCGAAATATTTGTCTAAAAATTCCATACGTAACTCCAAGCAGATCAAGCGTGTCCTTAGAATTCCGTACGTAACTCTAAGCAGATCAAGCGTGTTTTTAGAATTCCGTACGTAAATCTAAGCAGATCAAGCGTGTTTTTAGAATTCCGTACGTAAATCTAAGCAGCTCAAGCGTGTCCTTATGATTTACAAAACACAAATTGAGAGGTGTGTGTGTGTAGATCGTTTTTACGATTGTGGATTCTACTTTTGCGTTTGTTTATTTTTGATAGAAATCTACCCCCATAATGCAATGCCAGTCTTCCCACTATCAAAGACACCAGATGTTGTCAGTGGCAACATGGCAGTGCCAGGGCAAAGTTGAATACAATATCTAAATAATAAATAAGATTGCATGGACTGAATCACTGCATTGCATGCTTGGACTGAAACACTGTCTTTAAGGTTCAGTTGCTTGATTTCCTCATGGAAATACTTTTTAAACCATTCAAGAAGGGCTTGGAGTTGTTATAGACATCTTCACTGTGTTCACATTCAGTTCATTTTCCTCCAATTCATTAAGCTCTGGAAATCCGGCCCATTTCTACTCCAGCCCTTGAGTTTCCGCATAAACGCTTGTATTTTATCATTGAGCGACAGGATGGTTGTGTTTTCACCTTGTAGTGACAGATTAAGTCCATTCATTTTAGCAAATATGCAAGACAAATATGCTAGCCCTGTTACCCAGTCGGGATCGGAGAGCTGGGCAGCGAGCTGGGACACATTCTCCGTCAGAAACAAGCGCGCCTCATCCCGCAGCTCAAACAGGTGTCGCGCGTGACGTGCATTATGGCAAAAGGAAATCCATAGGCTGAATATGATATATTATCAGCATTTTAGGTCTATTATTTTACATTACAAAAGGATTTCTTTTACCAGTTTAATGACAGTGGCACAAGCTCCACTGCACAAGACCCGCGACAATATCAGAATGTTTAATAAAAATTCCTGCGGAACTGGTCATCCTCAGTCAAGAGAGCACTTGCAAATATGCAGCGCATATGCAGCACTGTCAAACGGTGCACATGTGCATCTCGTGCCACTGTCGGCCGTTTCGGGAACAAAACGAGATTGTAGTGTGGAAGCTGGCCAGCGGGGGGAGTGCGGAGGGGGGCTATCGCTCTCAGGGACGGAACGGAACGGAGCAACTGTTCCTAATGAGAAAACGCCCTGAGGCTCAGCTTTAAGAAAATAACTTGTTGTGATTGTTGCATAGTATAGTTAGTAACAGCAAGTATAGCATAGGGACATAGAAGTAAAACTGCACATTGTATAGGAGTGTACACAGGATCCAGTGATTTATTAACATGTCTATTTATCATGTCTATTCTAGTTATCTTATTATTATTACTACTATTACTATTGTTTTATTGCACAATCGTAGCGTTCCACCTGGTCGACCTCATCCAGCGCATCCTCGCTTCAGCTGCTGCTTGTGTCTGAAGAGCCAGACCCTGTCAGACCTGCTGACTGTGCAGCTGTCCTCTGCTTCAATCATGGACTTTGGTCCAGCCCCAGACGTTGAGTTGTGGCATTTGGATAGCCTCCGGTCCCGAAGGTCGGAGTTTATGGAACAGAGAGACCAGCAAAAAACGAATCTGAAAGATTCTGATGAAAGCCTAGACATTTGACCCCCCCCCCTCTCTCTCTTAATGAGTTTGGATAGCTGTAATGGTAACTTATTTATTTTAATAAAATGTTATACTTATATATAATTTTACAATGTGTATTGACTGACTGTGACATCTTTGTGTTTTTTTTATTTTTATTTTTTATAAATTTGCTTTCTTTATGACATGGGTGTATATATAATAAAAATTAAAAATAATACTTGATATATAAACATCAAATAATAAGTGATATTATATCATGTATTATCTATATACAATAGAGGAATTAATTATATATTATATATATATTTCTATAAATATAGAAAAAATAAACCTGGGATGGATTATCTTATCTGCCAATCACAATTGCGTTTTCACTTCCAAGTCCGTTGTTTCATCAAATGCAATACAAACTTACATAAGCATCTGCCAATCGCAAGCAATTCTTTATTTTAACATACAATTCAGATCTTTTTCAGTTGCAAATGAGGTAGCAATTAACACCTGGGTCTGCTGTCTATCCTCAACCTGACCCCTCACGTTCATTCCAGTAAATACTTGACACATCGAATGAGCTCCACAGGCTGGGAATCACCAAACATGTCTCAGATGCATTGGCCCAAAAATCTTGCTTTTCACACAGTGAAAGTTGCTGTCTCTGAACACCGTGGACATGACGGCTCCCCCATCGACCCATTGTTTCCGGTTCTGTGGTGATGGCAGCACATCATATGTAGCCCCTATTAGGAATTGTATAGAATACTCCATACTCCAGAGGTCCCTCCAGTTAATCTTCCTCTTCTCTACACTTTCCCAGTTAATTCGATGTCCGTGCTTAGCCTGGGCCACAGCCTTTGTACACCTCACTACTTCCTCTTGTCGACATACCTGTTCCACTGCCAGTTTCCTCCTTTCTGTGGGACCTGCTTTTCTCCTTACTGATTTCCTTGAGCTTAGCTGTAATGCCTAATTTATACTCAGACGTCAAAGTTGTTGTGAAGGTTGCTGCGAGCCTGCCAAGCTCCCGCAAGCCCACAGACGACGCCTACATGCAGCTGGCCAAAATGTTTTACTGCGTGTCAAAACAACGCAAGCTGACATGGACAGCGCAGAGCTGTGATTGGCCACTGCCCTGGGCTGGGCCTGACGTACTTTCGCATTTATCTTCGTCTCAGGAGCTTGTTCGGAGCATTCCATTATCGATCGTGATTAACTACATTACAAACATCGACCAAATTGAAGAAAGACTGACCGAGGAAGTCCGAAAATATAGCCATTTGTAGAACACAATGCAGCACATAACCCTTTCACTACCACACTACCAAAGGGTTAAGACTTTCACTGCGACAATACATAAGGTTAACCCTTTCACTGCCACACGACAAATGGTTGAAACCCTTTCACAACCACACTACATAATGTTAACCCTTTCACTACCACTCTACAGACGGTTAACCATATAGTGTGTTAGTGAAAGGGTTAAGCCCCCCTGCCTTGTTGCACCTTACCTTCAATGTCTGTATGCCTAAGAGCTGCCTTTGCCTCCTGTACTGCATGTCGTGAGTTCCATTTCCTCCCTCTAATAGGATTTGGGACCGAGTTACTAATTACTTTATCTTTGCTCCCTGATAGCAACAACTCTGTTGTCACCTTCACTTAAAACCCCTCTGTTAGACTAGTTACTGGTAGCTGGAGAATGCCTTTCCCTTACAATGCCACACTACTAATACACAGAGGAACTCCTAGCCATTTCCTAATGTAAAAATTACCAACCTCTCAAGCCTTTCCACCTTTGATATTGGCACTGACTGACAGTGGATTTGTTTATTTAATTGACAAATTTGTAAAATTGTGTTGCCCACCTGCAGTCGTGCCTCCTGAAATGTAGGGCTTGTCAGAGATGTTCTCGTAATTATTCTCATTCAGCATGGGAAAAAAAGCGTAGAAAATTACTATTCGACAAACAAAGTCTTGGTCAAAGAAGAGGAAACCGACAAATCGATGTACTAAGAGGGGACATCCCCTAATCCCCTCTCATTGGAAGTCATACACTGGACCCAGATACATGTCCACCTTAATAGTAAATACGGTCACATCTTTAATTGGTTTCAGTGTAAATACCCCATATTTCCCCAGCCCGATTGAAATCGCTCAGATTGGACATTTCAAATCAACCGTTTACATGGACACTAAATAAGCTGAACCGCCCGTAATATAAATGCTCATCCCCGACCTTAATATAAAGCCCTGCCAGCCAGGGACCAGCAACCTTCCAGATGTACTAATGTCCAAGTTGGAGAGAAAACTATATCTGAAATAATATCTGGGGAAAAAAACAATAAATAACCCTCTTACTTACTTTTTACTATTATGTACCCTAATACTATGCTACTACTACTACTCTTATACTACTACCTATCTTGCTAATATTGCTAGACTACTATGCTATCACAGTGTAAGACTCAAGCTCGATACTATTTGGCGAACAATGCCAATGGATAAAAGTGTCAGCTAAAGGCTAAATTGTAAATTATAAATAGGGGAGACCGGGGCACAGTGGATCAAGGGGCACAGTGAATCAGTGGCTATTTATAGAAACTTGTACACAGGAATGCCTTGATGATGTCATCAGTGTGTGCCTCTGGTTAACACTTTAATCGCCATGGGTTAAATTCATAATTTACCATCCCTCGCCAGCTCTATTTGTCTATGGAGAAGTTCCCCTTCTTTGCAGGGCTATAACTTTTTAAATTCTATTGCTAAATTGCCATTATTATGGCCCATTCAATGTCCTATATGTATTGTTCAGGGTATAGCAACGTTAAACTTTTTCATTCACATATTCATACTAAAATATGGTCTAAAGTATAAGTATGTTTTTATCGTTTTCTGCAGCTTTCTTCAGAACGTGATTTATAGCCCTAAATGCATTATATTGATGATCAAATACAGTTTGGTAGGAATCTGTGCGAGATAAAAAATGTCAACTGGACATGGTTCTAGAAGTTTCTACGCATCATCTGATGATGACCGGATGGGCGGGGGATCGTTTATAATTCCGTGGGTAGCGTTAGATGATTCATCCAGAGTGGGTCATATGTTCATCAGATCAGTTAGTATAGAAGACGTTAGAAAATAACGCTGAATCTTACCGTGGCTTCCTCGCGCCGCTGGCAGATGAGTGTGGAACAGAATTTTTTCTATTATGGGATGGAGAAATGCCCGATCCATTTCCAGGTTGTATAATAGTATATACGTCCAAATAATGTTGTTTTTTCAAGTTATTTGCACCGATCGATGTTCACTGTGTCAATACGGAGTCTCTCTAACGATAGCGAGTGCCCGGACCACATATGGATGAGCACTACCGGTTCAAAGGTTAATTTCCGGTTGGCGATCTGCCGATCGGCCACCAGATGGCGCTCTTGAACCGCTAGAGAGTTGAGTGGATCTTTGCAGTGTGTCTCAGGGCTCCGGAAAGGAAATATGATTTCGATGACAGATTTTTGAAATATTGACATCAAAGACGAGTTACGGCGTCTTCGGCAGAATGAGCATGGCTAGGAATGACGTGTAAACTCGTCCACGGCGATCATAGTGTTAATCCATATCTGAAAATGTGTTTAATTTCCAGGCAACACACTTTTGTGAAGAATTGAAAGGTAATCCCCGTTTTGTACCATCAAATGTAAAATTTCGGGTTTCTTAAGTGATTCACTGTGCCCCGGTAAAAGGAGGTTGCTTTGTTTGTTGACTAACGGCAATATTAACTCCTCAATTTAACAATTTTTTGTTCCAAATATAACTATATATATATATATTATATCAATCTGTGCCATACTATTGCATGCTTTATCTGGTTTCAGAAAAATTATGTATAATATCTGGACTGATTCACAGTGCCCCAGGTAGCGATCCACTGTACCCCGTTACTGGGGCACAGTGGATCAAATCTATTTTTACATTCAACCCCATCTCAGCATCTCATATTTAGCAGTTGGCAGGATATGATAGACATGGGCGAACATGCACCGAATATATTTATTCCAACCAGAGAGAAACGATCGGATCAAGTGTTTACATGGTTATTAGACGCTAATATGTCCCTACTGAATGGATAATCAAAGGTATACTCTCAACCTGGTTGGAAATCTGACCAGTCCCTTCCAATTGAGGTGGTTACATGAGGTATTTTTATTACATGAAGCCTATTATTCCAATTATTCATGGATTATTATGGTCAATGGAAATGCAGCTATTGAGAGATTAACAGGTGAAATTGGATACATTTTTAACCCTTGTGCCTCCTTAGCAACTATTTCCTGTATTTAGCCTTTTTGTGTGTGTGTGTGTGTGTGTGTGTGTGTGTGTGTGTGTGTGTGTGTGTGTGTGTGTGTGTGTGTGTGTGTGTGTGTGTGTGTGTGTGTGTGTGTGTACAATGGTGGTTATGTTGATGATTATGTCATGAAATTGGGTCCGTTTGCTTATTTTCCATATATTTACAGAATTTGAGAAGATTATATTTTGAAAACCTCTAAAAAAAAGTTACCAATATTAGAGGACAAAACGACCCCAGTGGTTTATTTCATGCCATTAGGGGTTAGGGTTAGGGTTACCCTAACCATAAACCTAACCCTAACACAAACGGGAATATAAGGGGTTACAATTCGGAAATCTTTGGAATCTTTGATAGATATGTTGAGTTAGGCTCATAGTGGTATTCATAAAAAAAATTGGAACGAAATATTACAAATTAAGTTTTTTATGACCTTGAACGTGATGCAATCTTTTCATGCACTGATGTACCAACTCTGTCAGTTACCTAACAAGGCAGAAGGGTTAATACATTTAATCATTCAAGCGTTGTTGTCATGAGGCAAAAAGCTATTTCTGAGAATTCTCTTGATGTGACTTCAAGTTGTGGACAAAAGATCCACACCCACACGCTAGCCCGCCCACTTGGTAAATCTAGATTAACGGAGGATAAGCTGAGCGATGGGGAGAGAGAGCGCCAAAGAGTGGGAGGAGGGTGATGGTGTTGCGTGAGAGTGAGATAAAGATGAAGGGAAACAAAGACAGAGGAGAAAAAAAATTGAAGTAAAAAGAGTAAAAGAGCTTAACTGTAGATTGAGCTGAATGGTAAATTGAAGTGTAGTGGTAGTCTAGTGCATCCCTGCTTGGCGTACAGAGCACATTGGGAGGGAGGAGGGAGGGAAGAAAGAGAGAGACAGGGGGCAGATGAACTGCAGGTTTGTGCAGCTGGGTGCTTCAGTGTCTGAGAGCTGAGGCAGCAGAGATAGCCAGACTGAGGGCAGGGGCGGAGCCAGGCACTTTTCAACGGGGCAGACAGGATGGGATCAGTGTTAATTTTTAGCGTGGCACAGAAATCCCTATTCTATGAACATGACTGGAAAGGTGTGCTCAGTAGAGTGCAAATCTCCACCAGGCAGCAGCCACACATTTGTTCTTTAAATGGACTGCATTTATATACAGTATATGGACTGCATTCATATAGCGCTTGTATCCAAAGCGCTTTACAACTTATGCCTCAAACATGCTTCAGGGAAGAGCCAGAATCTAATCAGTAACCTTCAGATTACCAGACAACCGCTCTACCTCCTGAGCCACTGTCACCCACTACCAATAAAAGAAGATCTCCCCATATTATTCATATGTGTCCCGACGTGACCAAACCCGACTTGGTGCGGCGAGATACAAGCATCAGAAAACGCGAAAATGTCTTGCACTTCAAAAAATCGAAATCTTGCTTTTTTGACTGCTTTGAAATGTCATTGCTCTGTTCCCTTATTTGCAAAACTTAATACAACTTGTAAATTAGTTAATTATTGTTATTTGTCCGACAGTATTGTGTCTCAATACTGTGGGAAAGACTACAAACGAGGGCTTAACTTAAGCTGGGTGTGGTCTGTCTGCGCGTGTTCATGTATTAAATGCAGGTGCTTAGCGAGGTGTTGAAACACACACAAGGATAGCTCTCCTTTCTTAATAGCAGAGAGAACGAAATGTTAATACACTTATCTTAACGTTATAAGCTATAGCAACTTAACTTGTGACAAACGGCAGTGTCTATTACGTGCGACGCACTGACTCCGAAAAGACCATCATAAAACGCGAATCGAGTTGTTTTGTCATTAAACAACATTAAAATACATTTAGAATGCAGAATGGGTACAACACAGTACGGGTCAATACACACAATTGTTAAGGGGATGCAGACCAGAGAAACACGTTTGTCTTGTTTACATCAGGGTCCCCCATTTTCAACTCTCTCTTTGTGTCTCTCTCTCACTATCTCTCTCTCCGTGTGTCTCACTCTCTCGCTCTCTCTCTCTCTCTCTCTCTCTCTCTCTCTCTCTCTCTCTCTCTCTCTCTCTCTCTCTCTCTCTCTCTATCTGTCTCTCTCTGCCTCTCTCTCTCTGTGTGTCTCTCCTGCCTCTCCTGCTCTCTCGCTCTCTCTCTCTCTCTCTCTCTCTCTCTCTCTCTCTCTCTCTCTCTCTCTCTCTCTCTCTCTCTCTCTCTCTCTCTCTCTCTCTCTCTGTGTGTATCTCCCTCTATCTCCATCCATTAACCTCTACAGGTTATGTTAAAGTGGTATGTGGTCCAGTTATGCTGGCTCAATACACACAATTGTAATTTCTTGCCACAACCCATGCTGTTCCTCATACTAGCTCTAGTTAACCACAAACTAATGCAAAGTCAAGTCAAGATACTCCTCTTCAACCTCCTTCCTAAAAATATAGTCTGCTCTGGTACACTACTGACATTAAAGACCACTTATTAAATTAAAACAGACATAAGCCTTTCACTACCACACTACAGAAGGTTAACCTTTCACTACCACACTACAGAAGGTTAACCTTTCACTACCACACTACAGAAGGTTAACCTTTCACTACCACACTCACAGAAGGTTAACTTTTCACTACCACACTACAGAAGGTTAACCTTTCACTACCACACTAAATTAAATAAACTATCATGACTTTTCCTTCATAGGTGTTGTGTTTACAGTGCCACAAGACAGAGTCATTGTCATAACAAAAGAGCATGACTAGAACGCAGCAAGGTGTTAATTGCCCCCAGAGAGAGAGGGGGCCATGGATTACAATGCATTCTGGGTAGGGTTGTAGTTTTTTAACACTGTAAGGGGCCTTTCTCACTCACCAATCAGGGTCGAATCAGCGCCCCCGGGGATGGGGGGGAGTGTTCTCACTCAGACGGACACACCCCTTTTGGATGCGAAGCGGCGCTGATTCGGAATACCCCCCGCTGAACCTGGGACGGTTGAAATAGGTGGTTTCGGGTGCGGGTCAGTGGGAGCGGGGGGCGTGACACACACAACGTCGTTACTGTAATATGCTTTCATGCTTGCTTGAATTTTGGGCAGATAAAACCACACAGCAACAACTGGACAATACCCACAAAAACGATATTTATGGGCAATTTGAGAGTTCAGACCTCAACCAAAAACAAGCATTGTGGAGCCTCACAGCTCAGTGGATGAAAACATGAAGCCACATTACAAACGCACAGCACTTCCCTGGCTCGCATTAGGCCTGGCAATTTTGTTTGCCATGCTATGTCTATACATTGGTTTCTTGTTCGAATGCATTTATTTCTATTAGACCAGTGGTGCCCAACCAGTCGGCCGTGGTCGACCAGTAGATCAATGACATGCAATGTAATTGCCACGAGCGATGGGATGTTAGCTGCTGAACAGGCTAAGCTAACTAGCGTTAGCCGTTAGCTTAGCGTTTAGCTGCTAGCCACAATGCTATACTGTTATACTGGCATATTCCATTCATGTTAGCATGTAAGCTAACAAAACGGCGGCGATTAGACTAAACACCGCTTTTGGTGTTCAATTGTGTTGATGTTAGTTTTGTCTCATCAACAAATGAGAGGCAGAACACACAGTGAATGTATCCGTTTTGTTTATTGCACGTTCTTTGCTGAAAAATAAGTGCTACAGTGCCAGTGGCTATACTAGACTAGTACTAGGCTAAGCTAACTAGCGTTAGCCGTTAGCTCAGCGTTAGCCCTGGGAAACGCTCAAAAGCAAACTCTACAACACCATCCATTCGTGATAAAATGGGGTGGGTTATATTGACAAGGCTTGACAAAAGAGGTTCAAATATAACTTCATATTTATTGGTTATTTGTTCATTTTATATCAGCATCCAGTCTCCACCGTGTCTCTCAGTCTCTTCCTGTTTACATTTTCGAGCGTGACATCATCGCCTACGGCAAGCTTGCAAGCTCAAAACGCAAACCGTAAACAAAACCCAGCGCACCAAGACTGAGTGTGTACACAAACTAGAGGGGGGAGAGGGGGGGGGGGGGGGGGGGGCGGGGGGGAGTTCGCATCAGATCTCGGAACGGACTAGAACGGAATGGAATGGAACCGAATGGGTGAGTGAGAAAGGCCCCTCAGTGTAAAAATGTCAAGGCCATTTTCTCTGATTAGGTTTTGTGATAATCACCATGATTCATAGGAAGTAGCTTGAAAAGTATCCCACCAAAATGTTCAAGTGATGGCTTATTTTGAAGGTATGAATCTGTACTTTCATAATATGTAAATTTTTTTTTATAAAATGTAAGATGCCTCAACAAGTCCCTACTGTCTATGGCTAGTCACATATTACACCATCGCACTCTCTCTCTCTCACAGAGTAAACAAAAACGCCTACAATATTTAACAAATGCAGAGACCATCTATTACTGTTAATTATGATTGCCCGCATACAAACACACTCGCACAACATACACAGAGATCAGCCACTGTCTGTGGGAAAGACTCTGTTGACAAGTCACTAGCCTACAAAGACAGCTGACAGACAGTAGCCTACATGTTAGGCGGGGCTTAAGTGTAAGGGCGGGTCAAACAAGGACCAATGAAAGAAGATCTCCCTGTATTAGTCCTATTACACCATTGCATTATTACATTATAACACACTATTACACTTGTACGCTATTACACACTATTACACTTACACACTAGTAGACACTATTATCTTATTACACACCATTACACTATTACACACGATTACACTATCACACTATTACAGATGATCACACTATTACACAGTAGTACCTTATTACACACTATTACACTATGTATATAGTCTGTACTGAGTTCATTGACATCTCCCATAAGTCTCTATGACAAACGGCTCATAAGATAAATGTGACTGCGACCAGCGATTGATGCCACATGTCTCCATTTTCATTTTCCAGATTTTTCCAGATTGTGAAAGTACGCTTTGAAATGATGTGTCATACGTTGAAATCTGAGAATGTTTGAAAAAGATGTGCTAATTTGAATCTTGTAAAACATTTTTTTTTCTGTTTACTTTAAGCTGTGAAAACACCTCTCGAAGAAAAGGCTAGAATTAACACCTCTGCCTGTTTCTGCTGGGCGTTAACAATAGCCCCCTACAATGCACCCAGCCACTCCCCTCAAGATGTCAGTAAGTGTTGTCAGTCAGCTTAACCCTGTGAATTTTGCAGCCGAGGGCCTCACAGGGCTAAAGTAGAAGAATAAAATAGAATAGAATAGAAGTGTATGTGCATCTTATTAGGGTGCAGTGCAGGGTGAATGTATCTTGTGTGTGTGTGTGTGTGTGTGTTTGTGTGTGTGTGTGTGTGTTCAAGACTGTGGTCTCTGAGAATGTTAAAACTGACTTTTTTCTAGTTCTTCTTTCTATGTTCACAGAAAGGTGAAGAAACAATAAACGTTGTATTTTATGGCAATAACGTTTAAGTTGGTTCGACCCGTGAGATATAAACACGAAAAACGTCAGAAAAATGTGATATGATTGGACTTCCGCTGTCGGCAGCCACTGTCGGTGTAGTTTTATCAAATCTAGACGCAAATCGATAGCCCTGGGTCTCCTCTGTTTTAGGACTACGATTTCTTCTTCTGACATCTAATTCGCTCGGTTTCCGGTCCAATGTGCCACACTTATTATTTAGCATTCCGTATACATTCTAAATAAACAACTAGTCAACAACTTACCCAGAAAGACGCATACAGACAGACCCGAGTCCAATACCTTGTTCATTAAATCCGATGGAAAGTTTATCAACAGAGGTGTGTGTTGTTTATGGGCGTCACTCTCCCACTCTCCCACTCTCCCAATGCCAACGAAAGCACTCGTCTTGATTCGCATGAACATTTTATTCCGCCCCCATGCAATGACCAAAGTGACATGGAAACAGCCTTTTTTAAACAAAGAATTATTCATATTATTCGCCAGCGGAGATTCCAATCATTCCGATCCTCCATACATCCAGCCAGTTCCGTAGAGCTCTCCACACCTGCGTCCTTCATCAGTATGTCCACGTATGTTGGCGTATGACGTCCTCTTGGTCGCCGCCTGTGCGTTGGCTCCCAGAGCCAACTGTTTGCTTTTATAGTAAATATGTTCGCTTGTTCGCTTTTATAGTAAATATGTTCTTAAACATTCAAACTGTGATAATAAAATAAAATACTGGTCGATAGCATTGGGCACGGTCATGATTAGGGATGGGTATCGAATTCGTTACTTTTAAGGGTGCCGAGCGAAACACGTCGGTACTACCATGTATCGATTCACGTGAGATCCAATGGTGCCAATCTTCGGTAATGCAAAATTAATAAAAAAAATTAAAAAAGTCCGATGACGCCATGTTTTGTTTACCGCAAAACGAAACCGCACAAACACATTCCCGGCCAGCCATTAGATGGGCCCCACTCTAGGAAGGCCACCTTTCCATT